>NC_063334.1:25394960-25410429 GCF_021869965.1 Rhincodon typus
CGCACGCACGCACACATTCACTCCCTCTATCTCTCTCGCGCACGCACACACACATTCACTCCCTCTATCTCTCATGTGCGCATACACATTCACTCCCTCTATCTCTGACTCCTCTCTCTCTCTCTTACACACATGAATCTATGGGTGAATAATTTCGCCCAAGGCGCTTGTTTATTTGCAGATACATTCTATTTTGTTCAAAAAACACATAATTTGTAGTCACAGCCAATGATTGTGGCATGTTATAAATTCCAGCTTTTGGTATAAAACTGGCCTGTTTCCAGGTTAAAACTCTGAGACTGATTCTGAACAAATCCTCAACTGAACAATTCAGCGTTTGAACTGAGATGTTCCCTTTTGTATATTCCTCTGGCTCAGCCTGATTGTCATGACAGCACAGCACTAGCATTGACTTTATAAACACTTTACACACTGTCTTTACACTCTTGTTCACCTGCAGAGTCTTATCATCTGATACTCCACTCACACCAGTTGTATGATCTTTTGATCTCCTTGCCCTTGATCTCTCTACCTATAAACTCTGTGTCTATGTGCATTGCTCTCACTGCATCTGACGAAGGAGCTGTGCTCCGAAAGCTTGAGTGATTCCAAATAAACCTGTTGGACTATAACCTGGTGTCATGTGGCTTTTGACTTTGCAGTACAAAAGCAAAACATTACTACATTTTTATAAATCATTAGTCAGGTAATTTGGGATTATTTGTCCAATACTAGGAATAGTGTGGAGGGAGACGGTGGAAAGCGAGGATGCAGTGGGGGGAGGCAGCAAATAGAGTCTGGACTGTGATGGCACGGCAAGGAGGGTGTTAGGTGCGGGCGGAAGATGCTAGGCCTCAGGTTCTGTTTGTGAAGCTACAGATCTATAACCCCCAAACAAACAGGACAGACATTATCCCAGTACTCACCCGCTTTGCCGAGATTTACACCCGACTCATAACGACCAAAACCCGCCCACATCGCAAATATCGCGGCAGAGGCGCGGGGTCAGTGTGCATCAGAGAGGGGGAGGGGCCAGTGTGTCCGTTTGGGAGGGGGCGGGGTCAGTGTTCGTCTGTGGGGCAGGGGGGGGGGTCAGCGTGTGTGTGAGTCAGGGAGGGGACATGGTCTGTATGTGTGTGTGTGCGAGAGAGAGCGGCAGCGAGGGGACGGGGTCAGTGTGTCCCTGTCAGGGAGGGGCGGGGGCAGTGTCAGAGTGTCTGTCAGGGAGGGTCATTGTGCGTGTCTCTGTCAGGGAGGGGGTGGGGTCAGTGTGACAGTCAGGGAGGGGGCGGGGTAAACGTGACGGTCAGGGAGGGGGCGGGGTCAGAGTGTGTGTCAGGAATGGGTTGGAGTCAGTGTGACTGTCAGAGTTGGGGGGAGCAGGGTCACTGTGACTGTCAGGGAGGGGCCATAGTGTCAGTGCGACTGTCAGGGAGAGGGTCGGGGTCGGGGTCGGGGTCGGGGTCAGAGTGTGCGTCAGAGAGGGGCTATGGTGTCAGTGTCACTGTTAGGGAGGGGGTGGTGTCACTGTGACTGACAGGGAGTTGGCAGGGTGAATATGACTGTCAGGGGGAGGGTCAGTGTGACTGTCAGTAAAAGGGCGGGTTGTGTATGACTGTCAGGGCAGGCATGGTCTGTGTGGCTGTTAGGGAGGTGGTGGGTCAGTATGACTGTCCAAGAAGGGGCAAAGTTAGTGTGAATGTCAAAAAGTGTGGGATCAAGGTAACTGTCAGAAGTGATGAAGTCAGTGTGACATCAGGGAGGGGGCGAGGTCAATATAGCTTAGGCTGGGGCTGATGTCAAAGTCACTGTTCAGTGAGAGGGACATGGACTGTCAGTGAGGGGTGGGTTCAGTGTGACTGTCAGGGAGGTGATCATGTCAGTGTGACTGTTAGAATTGAATTTTAGAAGGGTCCATGTCCTCCTGTTTGACATAATGAATATGTGGTGGTTCTCGATCTTAAAGTTGTTGCACTGTAGTAAAATTTATTGCATCAAATTTGAAGAAAGCTAAAGGTTTTCTAGAAGTGGAGGAAATAATATTTGGATTATTTCACACCTTTGACTAAAGCTGAGTTGAGACAGCTAGCAGCTAAATTGAAGGTAGAAGTAAAAGCAAGATCTCATAAGGATGAGATACTTCAAATGGTGATTCAACTTTTGGAATTGGAAGAAAGGAGATGTGAAATTGGCATGTCACAGCTGGAATTAGCTAAGATAGAAATAAAAGAATTTGAGTTAGGAGAAAAACAGAATAATAGAAATTGAAGTAAAAGGAAAACATATGGTGGAGAAAAAAGAAAGATAATGAAAATGCACACAGAGTTAAGAAAACTTAAAGGTAAAGGAGGAAAAAGAAAAGCAGAGGGAGATGGAATTAATAAAAACTTGAACTTCAAAAAGTTAGGGAATGTAGAAAGTATGAACTGGCCAAAGCAACACTTGTAATAAAGAAGAAAGAAATGAGGATGATTCTGATTCATATGAGTAATTTGATTTAACTAAGAATCTGTGCTTCGTGCCTAAATTTACTGAGGTTAAGGCTGAGGGTTATTTTACCTCATTTGAAAAGGTAGTTGATCAGCTCGTGGCCAAAAGATGTTTGATCCTTAATATTACAGAGTGTTTTGATTGGTACAGCTATGATTATGTATGCCAGTTGTTAGAAGAACAATCTGCAGAGTATGAAATTGTCAGAGGCAATACTCATTGCTTATGAGCTTGTCTCTGAAACTTTAAGTGACAGGAACATATAAACAAACTGATTAGATGAGCAGAACAGATTTAATCCGAGAAGTGTGAAGGAATTTAGAGATGGGATTCACCAGGACATTGCCTGGACTGGAGTTTTTCAGCAATGAAGAGAGGCTATATAGGCTGGGGTTACTTTCCT
The DNA here is from genome assembly GCF_021869965.1 of Rhincodon typus. Taxonomy (NCBI): domain Eukaryota; kingdom Metazoa; phylum Chordata; class Chondrichthyes; order Orectolobiformes; family Rhincodontidae; genus Rhincodon; species Rhincodon typus. The sequence continues at coordinate 25,397,854 of NC_063334.1, forward strand.
TGGAGCAGAGAATGCTGACTGAGACCTAATTGAGGTCTCCAAGTTTAAATGGGGGATGGATAGGGTCCGTAGTAGGGGTGTCAATTAGAAAGGGGCATTGATTTAAAGTAAAGGGCTAACGGCTTAGAGGGCATTTAAGGAGAAATATTTTCATCAGATGATAGTGAGTATCTGGAAATCACTGTCTGAAAGTGATGTAGAGTTTGGAACCATTATAACATTTGAGAAGTATTTAGATTAATACTTGAAATGCCCTGCATTCTTCACAAGTACGTGGACAACGTGGAGCTCATGCTAGCATTAATTAAGATTATGCAGTGCTCCTTGAGTACTTGTATCAGGAGAAGGTATAAAGTCTTGAGAGTTATCAGGTCACTTCTAACTTGCTTCAGCAAACTTTGGTTAAATTAACAATAGATGTAAGCAGGAACCCTACAAAGAAACAATGAGATTCTAAGCTAACATAATGAATTCAAAGCTAGTATCAGCAGATTTTTTTTTTTGGCAGTAGAATGAGGTCCATAGTCTGCATTTGTAAATAAACAATTAGGTTCTTTGTCAGACTCTGGCTCAAATTCTTGCACCTGCATGTTCTGGCCAACAGCAGCCCAGTGCAGAGACATCTGCTGCTGGACATGTCTCAAGCACACAAGTGGTCCCAATATGAGGATGGTGAGATGCAGAAGAAGTACTATCTCCTCTACCTCATTCCACACCACTTTTTATCGTGAGGAATTTTTCTGACATTTAAGTTGTTTGTGTTTTATTTCTTTTTTATTTTTATATTGACATCTAATTTGACTGCACACCGGTTTCTGTTACATTTGCCTTTTTCTATTTGTTGATATTTATATTATGAACTATATTCTGCCTTTGTTTAAATGTGCACTGTTCCACTTCAGATTTGTTGCTTACTTGAGTTACCAATTATTCATAATATTCCTCATTTATTTAGGTATTCACTGCCTTTAATGTTTGAGAAGCAGATAGGGCAGTCTTTGTAGTTTTATGGAAAATATTTTTCATGTAATCATGGAAAAATAATTTTAAAATCTTAAATATTTGAGGACACTAACCTTTTACTTGAAGAGCTGAATTTTAAAATCTTCACAAGTAGCTATCTCAAAATTTTCAATGCAAAATAAAGTAATTGGTTTAATTTTAAAATATCAGTTCTCTCGCCTTTATTTCAGAAGGGAGGAATACACAAATGACAATTGAAACCTCAATTTTCAAAGAAATACTGACCAGGTAATCTTCAGCTGCTCTGGTGACAGCCGGAACCTAGCCCTCCTCACATGTACCAGGAACATGTCTGTCTAAAGCTTCATGCTGTGTTCCTCCAGGTCCTCCATTTCTAGCATGAAATTATCTTCGGTGTGAAGTGTCAGTCCTTCCAGAGTGACAACAATGTGCAATGCACAACATTCTACTACAATCTTCAATACTGTGTCAGGTGAGTGCTGTAAAGTGGTCCCCAACCTCTCCAAGAAACATGAAACACAACTATTGTCCTCTCCACTTTCTGACATATTGCTGCAAGTGTGGAGAGGTATCATTCCTGTGTTTTGTTGCTGGTCTACAGGTACAGTGATATTCTCAATGGGTATCCCTTATCATCCAGTAGCCAAACTATGATTTAAGTGATGGGCTCATGATCTGGTACAACCTTGAGTGTGCCAAGGGTGGATGATCATATTCAACAAATTGAACAACTTTCCAGTGGCAAATGAAATGGGCTAATTTATTGGTATCTTCAATGGAAAATGTGTTTCATCAATACCCCAACTACTTTAAGAAACTCAGTATCATTGTAGAATATAAGGGGCTGCTCCTTCATCCTGACATGAGCATCTCAAAATTAATTAAATATGAAATACTTTGATAAATTGTTCAATTACCCAGTGAATGCAGGTCCTTGTACAGCATCGGAGGTATAAATACAATGACTACAAGTACAGGTCATGCATTAGGAATTCTGTGGCACGTAACTCACCTCCTATCTCCCTAAAACGTGTCCACTATCTACAAGACCCAAACCATGAGTGTGATAGAATACATCCCACTTTCCCCTGATTAAATATACCTCCTACAACATTAAAGAAGCTTCACGTCTTCGAGAGCAAAGCATCGTGCTTGATTGTCACCTTATTCATCACCTTCAATATTCACTCCCTTCACCATTGATGCACAGCGGCAACGATGTGTACCATTCGGAAAAATGCATTGCAGTAAATCATCAAGCCTCCTTCAACAGCACCTACCAATCCTGAACCTCCCCTAGGGCAACAGATGCTTGGGAACACCACCATCTTCAAGTTCCTCTTCAAACCATAACATCCTGACTTGTGACTACATTGCCGCTGTTCCTACACTTTTGTTGTATCGAAATCCTGGAATTCCCTTCCTTATAGTACTATGGATGTCCCGGCACCCCGAGGACTGCAGCAGTTCAAGAATGCAGCTCACCAGCATCCTCTCTGACGCAACCGGGAATGGACAATAAATACTAACCTGTGGTACTCACATCCCGTGAATAAAATAAAATAATGTTGCGCATGTCACCAGTTCCAGATTCAAACAGCCCTCATGCGAAGAAATTCAGTACTGTGGTGACTTTCGTTGGCACAATTGAAGTAGAGTGTGATTTTGAGGTTGATTTAAAGGTTTCACCTTGTCAACCCATTACTTTCTTGCTGAAGTGTAGATTACTGACATACTCCACTGATGTCATGGGATATCCCCTCCGTTTACACCAATGCTTCTGAAACTCCTTTCCTCCGGGACTCTCTTTCGAGGCTTGAAGATTATTGTGACCCGTCAGAAAACTTTGCTGAAGGTGGTGGAGCACTACATTACGGGGGTGGGCATATATGAGAGCGGGTGCTGGTTGGAGCAGAAGCACAGTTGCAAAAACTTAGCAGCCATAGCTGACTTGGAGCCACAAATTTCAGCTGAAGACCCCATTGCATTCTTGATATTCAGTTTGGAAGCCTTGCCTTACATTCTTTGGAGTTGTAACTGACCTTTTTTCTCAACAGGTAGGCACTTCCCTGCGTCTCCTTTCATGGACCTTGTGCCTGCAATGTGCCCTCAACATAAGAAGCCCACACAGACTAAGTTTAAATTCTGAGATGTCTGGGGCTGAGCATATCTTCCATTCAACGTTTGATTCTCAAAAAATCTAGTAAAGTGATAGGTCGCATGAGCTTACAAGTGGCTTGCATATTTCATTTATAACATGTTCCACATTTTATAGAACATTCTAAAAAGCCAAGTTACACAAATAATTTTGCAGCAGTGAATTATAAAATGTTGACAAACTCCTTGTCGCAGATATCAAATTACTTCCGATAAAGGTTCTAAAAATAAATATTGCATTGAAGAGATATGATCTTAAGACTTCTGTTTACGCATTCTCCAGTGTTGATGATACTTAGAACATCTATCAAACATATAATAGTTTTCACTATTCTTAGACTAACAATGAAAAAGTCCAAGGAAATAACTTTGTTATCATTAGGCTATTCAGTGAAGTCCGTGCTACCGTACTTATATAAATGAGTGGACAAGACAGCCAATTCAGCAGTTTAAAAAGTTCGGAAGTTTAAATCCTTCGCACATCTACACCCCATTTCTGTGCATCGCGATTTACACAGGGTCTTGATGCATAACTCCAGCCTATCCTACTGGAACAATGAGCTTCCCATTGGAAGATCTGAACCAATGCTGTTTGTTACTACACAAATCAGTGGATGTATTTGGACAGTGTTTAGTGCTAGAGCTTGTATGAATTGGCAATGGACAATGTTGGTATCCCACAAGATGTGAGCACATCTCTGCTATCCCGTCATGGCTCTCTGATAGTCTTGTGGCTATAAAGTTTTGCAGCATTCAGCTGAGCTCCTTTAAGACCAAGCTGTGAAGGTCATTTCAATCCCAAAAGTTTCAGGCGATGATTCAACAGACACCCCTTGTGCTCCCATCATGCAAGTGGAAAGAACACTGAATTATTCACATATTCTTTGCTAGAGTGGGAAGCACCAAGCTGGCAAACCAATCACGTTCACAAAACCATAAGTCAGTTATTCAATGTTGATTGAAAGACTTTGGAAGCACTGGATATTGTCAGTAATCAGCAAAAAAAAAATAATATGTTTGGGTACGCATGTAGCTGTTGCCAAAACATAGATGATGGTGCATTTGTCAACAAAGTAGTGACGATGTGGGAAGGACATGTTCATGCAAGCAGACAGAAAGGATAATTCCAAGAAGTTACCAATGAAATTTACTTAACTATCACAGTAATTCTTTGTTGCATATAGAAATTATGGAACACATAACAACCAATGGAAATACACAATACTTCACCCAGAATAAATGCAGAATCTTTTTAATACTTTTCTTTAAGAATGTTCATAGCATAATTCTTATTGCAGCAGTGTTTGACAGATGTACATAGCTCCTGCGGAGCATTATGAACAAGTGGATTAGGCTGTGGTGAATTTCATAGGTCTTCTATTATTACATAACATGGGATATCTGCACAGAGATCAGAATCCCATCACCAAGTCACCCCTTATTTACATGCACAGAGTACATTGGCTCTGATTAGCCAGCACAAAGCCAGTCTTTAGAATGAGGAGACCTTCTGAATCTCCTGTTTTTATCTGTCAGGCAGGGCTCCCTGATTGGCACAGGTTAACAACCCCAATCAAGGCTCACATAGGCAATGAGATCCATCTGGTACTCATTCCAATTACTGCATAAGGAAAGATTTGCATTTGTGTAGCAACCTCAGGATATCCTCCAAGAACTTCAGAAACATTTTGGAACAATTGTCGCCATTGAATTGTAATAATATGGCAGTCATTTTCTAAAGAATAAAGTGCTAATCACTTTTTGAGTGATATTGACTGAGAGATAACCAATGCCAGGACTCGAGGGAGAAATCTCTTGCTCTTCTTCAAGTTAAAATTATTGGATGCTTTTACATTCACCTTGGAGAGCAAATAAGCTCTTGGTTTTACATATCTCCAACAGTACAGCATTCCCTCAGAACTGCATTGGAGTGTCAGCCTACAATGATGTACTCAGTTGACTGGAATTGGACTTGACCTCATGATGTTCTTACTCAGACAAAAGTGCTTCTATCTGAGCCATGGCTAGGCACTTCATTTTTCCTGTTTTCCAGCCTTTCCTTCCAGCCACTTTTCCTTCTGGTTCAAACAATAGAGGCAAACAGGACTGTTGTAAAATGATGTCATTGTAACCTGCAAGAGCATCTGTGGAGATGCTCACAATCACGGTGATCAATTAGTCACCCATGTAATTAATGATTGAATCATAGTATCCCTACAGTGTGGAAACAGGCCCTTCGGCCCAACAAGTCCACACTGACCCTCAGAGCATCCCACCCAGAATCCATCCCTCTATAACCCACCTAACCTACATATCCCTGAACACTATGGACAATTTACCATGGCCAATCCACCTAGCCTGCACAACTTTGGACTGTGGGAGGAAATCAGAGCACCCTGAGAAAACCCGCGCAGACACGAGGAGAATGTGCAAACTCCACACAGACAATCATCCGAGGGTGGAATCGAACCCAGGTCTCTGTGCTGTGAGGCAACAGCGTTAGCACCATGCCGCCCCATGCTGTTTCTATTTTCTATGTTTCTACTGCATCCAATTCTAACAACCTTCCCTGTTATTGGATTCTGACAATTAGAGCTATTTTAGTCCTTATGATATCATACAAAAAATGAATTTTCATAACAACAACCACATGGCTCACAACTTCATTGCTTCATATGTCCCAAAAACTCATTCCAAAAGCTGACCATTTATTAAAACTATCTACATTAGAACACCTTATTAAATCATGCTTTGGGATACAGTAGATCTTAAATTTGTACAAAATTAAATATTAAAAGTATGTTACAAATTGATTATCTCAGTGAAGTAATACCATGCACCTCAAAATTATAATAAAAGTAGAATCAGATAGATGCTGGAAACCTGAAAAAAGGAAAATGTGCTGGAAAGACTTAGCAACTCTGGCAGCATCCATGGAGAGAGAAACAAATTTCAAGCTTTTTACTTGATTTCCGAAAAAAAGTCAAAATGGACTTGAAACGTTAACTCTTTTTCTCTACCTGCCAGACATGCTAAGTTTCTCCGCCATTTTCTATTTTTATCTCAAATCATAATAGCTTTGTGATGTCAAATGACCAAATACCAGGAAACTAATCAGATAATTGTCATCCCCTCAAAACCATCAACTGTGATTTTCTCTTTTTTGAACACAATTTCACTGACATGAAGAAATCTCGATAGACTATTTCGGGCGCAACTAAATATTATCAAATAGCAGAATTGCCGAATATGTAGAAAAGCAATTATTGTGAGGAGATAGCCTGTCAATCACATGCATTATTAAGTTATGACAAAAATCAGCCAAACACTGACTGAAAAAGTAATTCATAAACAGACTTTTCAATGGGAATATATTTAATTTCTTTGTCACAATGTTCATTTTGGCTTCAATTTTTGACTGCCAACAAAATAAAAAATATCACTGCCATATAGCAGTGTTTCGCTGGAGCCAAAAGTATGTATAGTAACATCTGGTGAGATTTTAGAATCTGGCTTATTCTGCATCATATTTTAAATTTAATCATTCACAGCAGGTAGACAGGGTAATGAAGAAGCCATTTGATATGCTTGCCATAATTGGTCAGTGCATTGCGTATAGGAGCTGAGAGGTCATGTTGGGGCTATACAGGACGTTGGATAGACCACTTTTGGAAAACTGTGTTCAATTCTGGTCTTCGTGCTTTAGGAAAGATGTTGTTAAACTTCGGAGGACTCAGAAAATAGTCAGGGTTGGGGGTTTGAGCTATAGGGAGAGGCTGGGCTATTTTTCCTGGAGCGTTGGAGGTTGAGGGGTGACATTATAGACGTTTATAAAACCATGAGGAGCAAGGACAGGGTGAATAGTCAAGGTCTTTTCCAAAACTAGAGGGCATAGGCTTAAGGTGAGAGGGGAAAGATTTAAAAGGGATCTAAAGGGAAACTTTTTCAAGCAGAGGGTGGTACTTGTGTGGAATGAACTGCCAGAGTAAGTGATGGATACAGTTACAATTACAATGTTTAAAAGGATTCTGGATGGGTATATGATTAGGAAAGGTTTAGAGACGTATAGGCAAAATGCTGGAAAAATGGGACTAGATTAATTTAGGATATCTGGTCTGAATGGACAAGTTGGACTGAAGGGCCTGTTTCCGTGCTGTACAGTTCTATGACTCTATGCTTCTGATGTGGGTGTAGCTGGCTGAGCGTGCGATAATTGCCCATTCCTAATTGGCCTTGAGATAACGGAGGTTCTGTACTGAGGTTCTGAGGAAGGGTCATTCGACCCGAAACGTTAACTCTGCTTTCTTTCCACAGATGCTGCCAGACTTGCTGAGCTTTTCCAGCAATTTCTGTTGTTGTTTCTGATTGACAGCATCCACAGTTCTTTTGCTGCCATCTTTGTAAATTGCTGCAGTCTTTAGCATTCGAGGGACAGATACAATGCTGTCAGAAAGGGAGATCCAGGATTTTGACCAAGTGACAGTGAAGATAAGGCATTATAGTTTTGAGTCAGGTGGTGTGCGAGTCCGAGGAGAACCTGGTGTCGATGGAGGTATTCCTATGCATCAACTGTCAATTGTTCTTCTGGGTAGTGGAAGTGGCAGTTTTGCTAGGTGCTTTCGTAGGAGCCTTGATGAATTGTTGCATTGCATCTTTTAGATGGTTCACACTGTGCCACTGTGTGTTAGTCGTGGAAGGAGTGAATTTTTAAGTTGCTTCTCAGATTCAATACCCCACTCCTGTCTGGGATCTCTGAACCCAAACTCTTTGGATTTATCTGCCGTTCAAGAGACATCTTCACTTCCTTGGGACTGCTTGTAGCCTCAGAAGTGGTCACTACTCTCTCTGAGCAGTGTTAAGACTGTAGAGCTACTGATCAATCAGATGACTGGCAACTGTATTAGGGCTGGATCTCCTGTTCCTGAGGGTCAGAAGTTCCCCCAAATAAATCTGGCTTACTCGTTAGCCAGATTTACATTGGCAAGGTGCCAACTGACTTTTAGCTTGGGGCCATAAAAGCAGATACATTGCCCTGTAAAATTCACCCCTCTCATTTTCTCTCTACTGTTGTTGTGTAATTTTCTGAAATTTTCAGAATTTTCTGCTTGTATCTTTGCACATTGTTCCTCTGAAAAGTTCAGGAAAATATTGCACTACCTATATTTGCACTTAGGTAGTGAAGTGGTTTATTAAACAGAGGTTCAGCACTCTTTTAGGGTCAATACTCCTATGATGCAGTCTGATGAGTTTTAAATTCTTCCTTGGTCTTTCCTTACTGTAAGTAACACAAAAAAGGTATCTCTTAGATATAACTATTGTTCCCAAATGTAAATGGATGTTGTACAAAATCAGCAGAGACCACGCATTACTTGTTAATACGGCATGGCAAAAATGAATACTGGCTAGGCATATGTTCTACTTTAGACTTCCCTGTATATACTAAAAATCACCACATGGGGGCACATTGGATTACATTAGAGATGACCTAATATTGAATTATTGAATGCATGCAGGACAGATCTTACAACGCATCACTCCTTATGAAGAGATTCATTTCCAAAAAAATGCTTATTAGAAATTCAGGTGCACGCACATTCTATTGCATGAACTTCTTGTTCAAGAGAAAAAAAATACAGGTTTGTTTTTTTACCACCAAGCACCTCAAAGCACTTTACAGCCTTTTAAATGTTGCAATTGTACCAGCCTCCACCACTTCCTCTGGCAGCTCATTCCATACGCGGTCCACCCTCTGCATGAAACATTTGCCCATTAGGTCCCTTTTAAATCTTTCCGCTGTCTCCTTAAAACTATGCCATCGAGTTTTGGACTCCCCCCATCAAGAGGAAAAGACCTTGTCTATTTACCTTATCTGTGCCCCTCATGATTTTATGAACCTCTATAAGGTCACCCTTCAGCCTCAAATGCTCTAGGAAAAGTAGCCCCAGCGTGTTCAACCTCTTCCTATAGCTCAAACTCTCCAACTCTGGCAACATTATTAACTTTTCCAGTTCAGGTAAAAGGCCATTCACCTAAAGTGTTTAAAAAAGTGTCCATAATGCTGCCTCCCATGCACAGTGTTTACAGCATTTTCTCCTTTTGTTACAAGATTTAGTAGATGCGTCTGAACAATCAATAAATCCATAGAATGTTGAATTAGGCCTTCATTTATATAGTGTTATTCATGACCATAGGATGTGCAACATAGTTTACAGACAATTAAACAATTTTGTAGTCATTGTTGTATGGAATGAGGCAGCCAAATTCCACAAAGCAAACTCCCTCAAACAGCAATGCAGTTATCACCCGATAAACCGTTCTTGTGATATTGGTTGAAGAATAAATATTGGTCAAAACACTCAACTGCAAGTTAGAGAATATCATGATCAAATTATATGGTGCTGTGTTCTGTTTATTTCTGTGTAATCGGTTTGCGTACAATGCTTCAAGTGCTAAGCTCTTCTCAGATTGTGTGTTTTGCACCAGACTGCCCACTGAAGAATGCACTTACTGTGCACAATATTTTTGGTTGCAAATCTTTTATAAAGGAAAATAAATCAAACCTGATTTTTCAGAATGGCAATTGCACCCAACAGTTGTGTGGTAAAGACAAGTAAAAACACATTTGCTAATTTGTACTCTATTTGTCATAACTGCCTAAACTTTAGATCTGATGTGAGGTTTTTGTGAGTCATTCATTTCTGAAGAATAGAATGGTGAATTAAAATGCATTTGCCACATGTCTAATAGATTATTCCTTCAATTGCCGTCTGTAAATGTGAACACTTCTGACCTACTTCATTTATCATCCTCAATTATCATTGGTAATGCAGACTGAAAGATGGATAATTAAGCGCACATGAAGAGTGCTGAAAGCTCCAACTTGAATTTGAAAAGGCAAAGAATGTTAGAATTATATGTGTGTATGTATATTTCACCCAGGGCTTTGTTGCTCACACAATGGAACTGAACTATGTGGGGCTTCTCATTTTCCTTTGCTGGATTTTAGTCATATATTTGACAATTTATTTGGAACATCTTCATAACAGCCTTGCAAGACAAGTGACTTAAGCTAGGGAATGTTGATGGCACAAGATCTGATAAAAACATAATGTTCTTTGCCAATTCTGCATGTGTTGACTCCTGTTAGTAGTTGCCTAGTTCTTTGTCCAATTAGCAATAGGCTCTGAGCTTAGAGGGTGAATAGAAAAATACCATTTGACCAGGAACAGCATTTCAGCAAAGCCCAATTCTGTTAATATCCAAAGGGTGTACACATTTATCTGCATCAGCCTTCATGCAACAGTAACCAAAATCCCCAGTAAAATTTTATTCTTTGTTGAAGAAGGGTTATAATGGACTGTTTCTCTCTCCACAGATGCTGCCAGACTTGTTGAGTTACTTCAGCATTCCCTATGTTTGTTTCAGGTTTGCAGCATCTGCAGTATTTTGCCTTCATTCAAGGTTTTATTCTTTGTAATTTCAAAACAATGTGGCCAGTGGTAGCAGCTTCAACTTTAGTTCTTTAGATACAGATGGAGAATCAAATGGAACCTTCCAGTCTACGTGACTGTGTGGCTCTGGCAGAGTGTCTTTTCTGTAGACCATTGAGGGAAGACAAAATCATGGAAAGCTTGTTTTGAGTCTTTCATGTAACTCGACACCCCAGTGTTTGTGCTTTGCATGTCATAACAAGTAAGCCATTCTTTTCCAATTATATCTTTTTTAACACTGTGACACAGCAAAAATATTCTTTGTATTTTTCTTTACCTTGGAAATGTGACTTTTACTCTCCACCCAGGGACCTGTTGTTATCACAAGCTGTGTCAAAGACGATGGGCATATAATCAATTTTCTCCTCACATTTGCCATCACCACTGTGAAGTATTGGCAGGAAAGTTGACTAACGTTTTAATTTTTCAACAGCAAAATAACAGGAGAGATTCTGAATCCTACTCCTCAAGGATGCAATTAACTACTAGGACGGTGAATGCATGTATAATTTGTGTGTACACATACATGCAAAATATTCATGAAAATGTACTTAAGAATGGAAGAATTTAAAGTTTTTAATGAGAGTTTGTATAGCACAATGAAAATTTGTAAGTTTACGTCAGGACAAACATTGCTTTTAAATGGTTAATTTGCACCTGTATAATACATGATTTTCCATACATTGGTCTTGTTGGAGAAATATGCCAGAAGCAAAATAATTTAACGTTGTTAAATACCATAGAATTCAGATAGTTGTCAACTGAACTCTTGATGGGTGAGACATGGCATTGTAGACTGTTTTTGTCTTTATGAAAAGAAGGTTTCCAGTTGCTCCTCAGCAATAGAACTCTTCTTCAGGTTTGATCCCTGCCAATATTAAATTTCTCCAGGTTAAGTATGATGGAAACATAGTTTGCAGTTGTCCCCATTGTAAATTCTCAAAAAAATATGTTGGGAAGTGATGTGAACAGCATTGCAAGTTTGATACAAATATGGGAGTTACATTCTTAATCCACTCCATTCTGAAATTTACCCATACCTCACCCCTACCCTACTTTGATGTGTATAGCTTCTTACTGGTGGGACATGGCTCTTCTTTCACCAGCCAAATTCAATTTGTTGGGCCAGTTTCTGATGGGTTAGTCCCTGTCGTTCACACTGCTGCATTGGTGAGTTGAGAATTTCAAACAAGGAATAACAAAACATAAGAGGTCTGAAAGGACATTGAGCTTTGTACCTACATTCAAAAAGACTGTGACTTATCTTCTACCTCAACTTCACTTTCTTGTATTATCTCAAATCCCTTAATTTGCTTGGTACCCAAAAATCTACCAACTATTGTCTTAAATACATTAAATATCTGACCATTCACAGATCTCTTGGACAGGTGTTTACAAAGACTTTAACTGCTTGAGTCAAGAAATTTCTGTTCATCTCGGTTCTTAATGCCTGACCCTTTATCCTAGCACTCTGACCCTGTATTCTAGATTCTCCACAAGGGGAAGCATTTCCAAGCATCTACCACGTCAGGCTCCTTAATAATTTTATATGTTTCAATGATATGACCTCTTATTTGTCAAAACTCAGAGTTTAGGCCCAATAAACTCATTTCTCATAGAACAGTTGCTTCTTTCCATACTTAATGAGGCTACTCTAGGACAAAAGGGTGAGAAAAAAAATTCTGAACTTCAATGCAAGGTCCTGTAGTTACCTGAAAAGGATTAAAGAAATTGCTGCCTGATAGTTTATCTCAGCACATATTCAATTTCTCACTGTTGCGATCAATTTTTCTATGTTAGGTTGCTACCATGTTCACAGTTTCCCTGAATTTTCTCAGAGATAGTAGGAACTGCAGATGCTGGAGAATCCGAGACAACAAGGTACAGGGCTGGATGAACACAGCAGGCCAAGCAGCATCATAGGAGCAGAAAGGCTCCTATGATG
>NC_063334.1:25410829-25539859 GCF_021869965.1 Rhincodon typus
GGCCTGCTGTGTTCATCCAGCCCTGTACCTTGTTGTCCCTGAATTTTCTGTTCTGTTTGAAACTACAAATATACTGTCCCATATACTGATCAACCTCATTATATTCTCATTGTTGAAATTATGATTCTAGCAGTTACAGGTATTAGAAATTTTGGACTTGTATTTCTTTTTCTGACTTTTAATTTCCAACCTTGGCATCACCCAATCCACATCCCTGCTTATCCTTGAGACAAAAAAAACCTTGCTTATAAAGAATTTATCACCTCTGACATAAAAATTTTCATAGAACCTCCTTATATTGCCTTTTGAGGAAGAGATTTCCAAAGATTCACAAATCTCTATGAGGAAAAAAAAAATTTTTCCTGATCTCTGCTTTAAATGGACAAAGCCTTATTTTCAGATTTTGACCCCTCACTCTAGATTCTCCCACAGGCATGTTGTCAAGCCCCTCAGGATCTTATATTTCAAATATGTCACTTTTTATTCTTCCAAACTCCGGTGGATACAAAGCTCACCTGTACAACATTTTCTCATAAGACAACCCACCCATTCCAGATATGAATCTTGTAAACCTTCTCTGAACAGCTTCCAGTGAACATACATCCTTTTGTAACTGAGGAGATCAATACTGTACACAATCCTCCAGATGCGGTCTAACTAATACCCTATCTAACTGATGCATAACCACCTTGCTTTCATATTCAATTCTGCTCACAATAAACAGTAGGGTTCTATTAGCTTTTTTAAATACTTGCTGTATCTGTACACTAATCATTTGTGAATATTACATTAGGGTACCCAGCTCTCTCTGCATCTCTGGGTTCTGCAATCCTTCACCAATTAGACTATTTTATTCGTTCATGGGATGTGGGTGTTCCTGGCTGGGCCAGCATTTATTGCCCATTTCTAGTTGCCTTGAGAAGATGTTGGTGAGCTACCTTCTTGAACTGCTGCAGTTCTTGTGCTACATAGACCCACAATGATGTAAGTGAGATAAATTTAGATAATTTTTTATTCCTCCTGTCAAATTAGACATTTTCACATTTTCCCACATTATACTCCATCTTTGCTCACTCACTTGACCCATATATTGTCATTTTGTAGTCTCCTTATGTTCTTTTCAAAACTTACTTTCCTGCCTATCCTTGTGTCATTAGCAAATTTAGCAATCAAACCTTTGGTCCAATCATATGAATTGTAAAAAGTTGAGGCGCATCACTGATTCTTGTGGCTCCTTATTCATTGTATCTTGGCAACCAGAAAATGACACATTTATGCCAACACTCTGGCTAGTTAACAAGAAGCAATCTTCCACCAATGCCAACATATTACTCACTACACTGTGAGATTTTCTTTTCTGCAAATAATTTGATGTGGCCAGTCTCAAATTCCTTCTAGAAATCTAAGTACAGTACATCCACTGGTTCCCCTTTTATCCACATACATGTAACTTCCTCCTTTCAAATAATTCCTCAGTTAGAAATTTTTTCGTAGGTAACGTACCATTTACTTTGCTTGTCAGTGATTACCCCACACACTCGTTCAATGAAACAGTTTCAGGCATCAATTACAAGGTGGATCCTGCCAGGTTATTCTTGTATGAACAATTTCATTCTTGATCAATGTATTGTATGAGGCCTTCTGCACTATTGCTCACCATGGGGTAGGTTTGCTGCCACCATCCTCTTTAGGATAGCAAACACCAAGGTGCAGTGGTCTGGTTTGATTGAGGAAAACCACTTGTTAGTCTAACAAGGCACTCTTGTCTGAAACAATAAGTAATTTATTGCATATTGCCAATAGTACAAGTTACACTGATCTGACAGATATTGTTGCAGAAATTATAAGGAGGACCTGGATAATCAATATTGCTCCTCAGAAGTCCTAAGCTGTTCTCCCACTAAGTCTGTATGACATCATTACAGTGGGAGATGCTTCTCCCCTCCTCCTAAACCACCTTCCACCCTCCCAATTGTGTACTGCTGCCCTTGTTCAAAATTTGTTTCTATAGGCAACTCTCTGGGCCTTTGGTCTGGCCAAACTTCAACACAATAACTAGAGAATGGCAAGAAATTCTTGGCCTCTGTTCTGCTCCTGTCGTGTTTTGTTAAATCCTGATTATTGCTTGATGGCTAGTGTCCCTTTATCGACGGCATGAAACAAACTTCATCTCCAACAAAGCTGATCTCAATAGATTCTGTCTTCTTTGATTCCTCCATGAATCTAGGCAGCCCCATGAAATCTTTTTCTTGTATTCTTTGGGCAAGTTTTCTATGACTGGCTGTTCTTTAATCAGATGTTCTTTGACCCATCGTTCCTGGACTAGTTGTTTCTTGCCTTTGAGTAGTTTGACTCCTTCCGTTGTTTGGAGAAGATTGAAGTTAAGACATGTAATCATACATAAGGGGAAATTCTTGATTGTGGAGTATGAAGAAGTTGACTATTTGATATTTCTTGTTTTGGAGAGTTGCTTGTAGCATACCTTTAATCTTAAGTGGTATACCTCCTGGAACAGTAGTTGCAATGTTGTAGGCTATAAACAAGTCTGTTGTCATTCATTGTTCACTACCCAATGATATAGACTCAGTATCAAGTTTGAAATTACTTAGATGCCCATACTGAGATTGATATAAATTCCTTTTGCCAAAAGGTTAGTTCTGGATTATATAATTCTCCTCGGAACACTTTAGGCTTTCCTTCGATTGTAGCTGTATTACCCCCATTGGCCTTTTTGGGTGAGTAACTATTTGACTTCTTGATTTTTGTTTTTTGTTTATGGAATGTGGGCATCACTGTTTAGGCTGGTAGTTATTGCATATTGTCCAAAACGCCGCTAAAGCTAAACTATGTTGCTGCTGTTCTGGAGTCATGTGTCAGCCAGACTGGGTAATGATGAGCGATTCCCTTCTATAAAGGGCATTATTGAACCAAATGAATCTTTATGACAATCTAGAGTAGTTACATAGAAGCCATACAGTGTGGAAGCAGGCCATTCAACCCATCGGGTCCACACTGGCAGTCCGAACAGAATCCCACCCAGAACCACCCCCCCAACCCTATGACCCTGCATTTCACATGGCTAATCCACTAAGCCTGTATATCTTTGTACTGTGGGAGGAAACCCCCACAGACACAGGGAGAATGTATAAACTCCACACAGACAGTCACCTGAAGCTGGAATCAAACTTTGGTCCATGGCGTTGTGAGGCAGCAGTGCTGACCACTGACCCACCATGTCTTCTACGGTGGAGAAGAGCAAAAATAGAGACCATCAATAAGATAGTTATCAAGAAATCCGATAGGGAATTCTGAAGAAATATTTTTTTTCAGCGAACAGCAAGAATGTGGAACTCACTACTATAGTGGAGGCCGGGAGGGGCAAATAATTTAGATGCATTTAAGATAAGTTTAGATGAGCATATAAGGTAAAGGGCCTTTTCTGATGAAGGGTCTAGGCCCGAAACATCAGCCTGTCTGCTCCTATGATGCTGCTTGGCCTGCTGTGTTCATCCAGCCCTGCACCTTGTTGTCTCGGATTCTCCAGCATCTGCAGTTCCTACTATCTCAGAATGTTATGATGATCAGGTTATATGAGAATGGATGGGGGAAGGCTTGCATAGAATGTAAATGCCAGCATTAATTAGTTGGCTGAATGGCATGTTATGGTTCTTCTGTTTATATGTAACACTCTTGTTAAGTTCATTGTCACAACTATGCCCACAGACATATTCTTGATTATTATGATTTATAATGTGCCTTTGTCAGCCCCCAACATTTCTTTGGCCTCTCTCTAAAGTGCCAGCTAAACTATTATAAAGACGATGTCTTTTTATTTTTCTGTATTTTAAAATTAGACTGAAATGAGAAAAGAACTGTTTTAAAACTAAGGATTACTGGAAAATTGCTTCATATTTTGAAAGCAAGTAAGTTGGCACTCATTATAAGCACTGTTTACACAGCTTCTCGTTACAGCAGTAGTTGAAGTGTAAATTGCAGATGAGCTGAAGCCAAAGGGCTATGTATAAATGGAGCTTTAATTGACAATTAGTAACTGTTTGGTCTGTGACTATCGATCTGTTGACTATTGATTACAAAGGCTTTTTGCCTGCCAATAAGTATGTGATTAATTCTCAGGTAGCTGAACAACATGGGACTGTGAACTGGATACGGAGAAGCTTTCAGATCTCCTCCAGTTCAGGAGATCCCCCAAAAACAAAGAAACACTGAGAATGCTAAGAAACTCAGCAGCTCTGCATCATCTCTGGAGTTATGATGTGGAGATGCCAGTGTTGGACAGTGGTGGACAAGGTCAGAAGTAACACGACACCAGGTTATAGTCCAACAGGTTTATTTGCAATCAGAAGCTTTTGGACTGCTGCTCCTTCAACAGGTGACGGGGAGTCAATGGCCTAGTGGTATTATCGCTGGACTGTTAGTCCAGAGACCCAGATAACTATCTGAGGACCTGGGTTCAAACCCCGCCACCACAGATGGTGTAATTAGAATTCAATAAATATCTGGAATTAAGAATCTAATGATGACCATTGTTGATTGTTGGGGGAAAAACCCATCTGGTTCACTAATGTCCTTTAGGGAAGGAAACTGCCATCCTTATCTGGTCTGGCCTACATGTGACTCCAGCAATGTGGTTGACTCTGAACTGCCCTCTAGGCAATTAGAGATGAGCAATAAATGCTGTATGGTCAGCGACACCCTCATCCCGTGAATGAATGAGGGAAAGCTCATGATTTCAAATAAACCTGTTGGACCATAACCTGGTGTCATGTGATCTCTGGAGTTAACATTTTCAGTCTGGTTTTGAGTCTGTTCTTCAGAACAGAAGATCTCCCTGTTCTCTGTACTAAAAACCTGAGCAAAGCCAGTTTTCATTTCTTTCAGCAGTTGCTGTAAGTTGTGACTTACAAGTCAGAAACGTTTTATAAGTGTGAAACTCTGTGTGCTTCCTGCATATCAGTGAAAACATCCAGAGAAGAAACACTGACAAGCTGCATTGTGATCATCTCAGGAAATATCTCAGCAGATCCTGTGAGCAGGAATCACTGAACTATCTCCCAGACTATCCACAACCTCGTCACCTCAGGTGACCTCCCACCCACAGCCTCCAACCTCATCATTCCCCAACCCCGCACCGCCCGTTTCTATCTCTTTCCCAAAATCCACAAGCCTGACTGCCCTGGCCGACCCATTGTCTCTGCCTACTCCTGCCCCACCGAACTTATCTCCATTTATCTCGACTCCATTTTCTCTCCCCTGGTCCAGGAACTCCCCACTTACATCCGTGACACCACCCATGCCCTCCACCTCCTCCAAATCTTCTGATTACCTGGTCCTCAACACCTCATCTTCACCTTGGACATCCAGTCCCTATATACTTGCATTCCCCATGCAGATGGCCTAAAAGCCCTCCACTTCTTCCTCTCCCGCAGGCCCGACCAGACCCCCTCCACCGACACCCTTATCCGCTTAGCCAAACTCGTCCTTACCCTTAACAACTTCTCCTTCAACTCCTCCCACTTCCTACAGACGAAGGCAGTGGCCATCGGTACCTGCATGGGCCCAAGCTATGCCTGCCTCTTTGTAGGATACGTGGAACAACCCCTCTTCCGCAGCTGCACTGGCCCCATCCCCTACCTCTTCCTCCGTTACATCGATGACTGTATCAGCGCCACCTCGTGCTCCCATGAGGAGCTTGAACAGTTCATCCACTTTACTAACACCTTCCACCCCAACCTTAAGTTCACCTGGACCATTTCCAATACGTCTCTCTCCTTCCTGGACCTCTCTGTTTCCATGTCTGGCAAACACCTGGAAACTGATATCTATTTCAAGTCTACCGACTCCCACAGCTACCTAGAATGCACCTCCTCTCATCCACCTTCCTGCAAGAATGCCATCCTCTAGTCCCAATTCCTTCGCCTCCGCTGCATCTGCTCCCAAGATGAGGCATTCCACTCCTGGACATCCCAGGTGTCCTCTTTTTTCAAGGACTGCAATTTCCCCTCCACAGTGGTCGAAAAAGCCCTCGACCGCATCTCTCGCGCTTCCTGCAACTCATCGCTCACACCCCCTCCCCACAATAACAACAAAGACAGAATTCCCCTCATCCTCACGTATCACCCCATCAACCTCCGGATTCAACGCATCATCCGCCGCCACTTCCGCCACCTGCAATCCGACCCCACTAACAATGACATTTTTCCCTCCCCACCCTTATCTGCCTTCCAGAGGGACCGCTCTCTCTGTGAATCCCCCGTCCGCTCCACACTCCCTACTAGACCCACCACCCCTGGCACTTTTCCCTGCAATTGCAGGAAGTGCTACACCTCCCCCTACACCTCCCCCCTCACCCCCATCCCAGGCCCCAAGAAAACCTTCCACATTAAACAGATGCTCACCTGCACATCTGCTAATGTGATATATTGTATCCGCCGTTCCTGATGTGGCCTCCTTTACATCGGGGAAACAAAGCGGAGGCTTGGAGACCGTTTTGTGGAGCATCTATGCTTGGTTTGTGACAAACGACTACACCTCCCAGTCGCGAACCACTTCAACTCCCCCTCCCACTCCTTGGACGACATGTCCATCCTAGGCCTCCTCCAGTGCAAAATGATGCCACCCGAAGGCTGGAGCACCTCATATTTCACTTGGAAACCCTGCAGCCCAATGGTCTCAATGTGGACTTCACAAGCTTCAAAATTTCCCCACCCCCGACCTCATCCCAAGACCAGCCCAGCTTGTCCCCACCTCCTTGACCTGTCTGTTTTTTCTCCCACCTCACTGACCAAATCCCACCCCCACTTCCTACCTACCAGTCTCATCCCCGCCTCCTTGACCTGTCTGTCTTCCCTCCCACCTACCTGCCCCTTCCTCCCAACTGACCAACCCCCATCCCAACTCCCTACCTACACTCACTTTAACTGGCTCCATCCCCACCCCCTTGACCTGTCCATCTTCTCTCCACCTATCTGCTCCTCTATCCACCTTCCATCATCGCCTCACCCTCTCTCTATTTATTTCAAAGTCCTCTTCCCCTCCCCAATTTCTGAAGAAGGGTCCAGACCCAAAAGGTCAGCTTTCCTGCTCCTCTGATGCTGCTTGGCCTGCTGTGTTCATCCAGCTCTACACCGTGTTATCTCAGATTCTCCAGCATCTGCAATTCCTACTATCTCTGCAGACATTACATCCTTGTTCAAGAAAGGTTGTATGGATAATCCCAGAAATTGCAGACCAGTCAGTTTAACATCAGAAATGGGAATTTTTTTAGAAACAATTATTCAGGGTGGAATTAGTAACCACATGGATAAAGGTGTGTTTGTTAGGAAGAGTCAGCATCCTTTTTAAAGGGAAAATTGTGATTGATTACTGTACTGGAGTGTTTTTGAGGAGGTAACAACCTCTATGAGGGTGACACAAATAATGTGGTATTTATGGATTTCGAGAAGGATACAGTGCCATACAACAGATTTGAGGAAAGTTATAGATCATGGTAAAAAAGGAACAGTAGCAACGTGGATACAAAATTGGCTGAATGATAGGAACCAGAGATTGGGGTGAATTGATATGAGATTACATCAATGGAGATAGTGTTACAAGAAGATCAAAACTGAGAACTTAACATTCAGGGATATTTAACCTTTCGGAAAGACAGGAGGGAAGGAATGGGTGGTGGGTTCCACTGTTAATGAAAGATGAAATGAGCATAGGTACGATGGATAATCGAGACTAAGATGACGTAGAGTCCATTTGGGTGGAGGTAAAAACATAGCAAGGGAAAGAAGACATTGGTAGGAGTAGAGCATAGACCCTCAAACAGTAGCCATGCTGTAGGAAAGGACATAAATCAACAAATAATAGGAGCATGAGAAAGAATAAAGCAATAATTCTGGGTGAATTTAATTTCATGTTGATTGGGTTAATCAGTTTAGAAAGGGTGGATAGGGCAAAACAATTTGTGTACATGAGGGATAATTTCCTAGAGCAATATGTCATGGAGCCAGTCAGGGTTTCTTGGATCTGGTAATGAGGCTATTTCAAAAAGTGACTTCAGAGTAAAAAAATCCCCTAGGAAGTAGTGATCATAACATGATAGAATTTAATATTTAGTTTGAGAGTGAAAAATTTGTCAGAAACAATTGTGTTTAACTTAAATAAAGGGAGTTACAATGAAATGAAGATTAGAGTTTGCTAAAGTGGACTTGGCAGACAGATTAGCAGGAAAGACAGTAACAAAGCAATAGTAGACAGTTAAGGATGTCATTCATGACTCTCGGCAAAAATATATCCCAGTAAGATGGAAATATTCTAAGTGAAGCATAAGTCAATTGTGGCTCATCAAGGAAGTTAAGAGAGTATTAAGTTGAAAGAGATAGCATATAAGGAAACAAACATCAAGTGATATCCTGAAGATAGGGAGAACTTCAAAATCCAGCAGGGGAGGACTAGAAAAATAATAAAGAGAGAGAAAATAAGCTACAAGGGCAAACTAGTGAGGAATATGAAACCTGACAAGAAGAACTTCTTTAAATATTTGGACAGGTACATGGATAGAAAAGGTTTAGAGGGATATGGGTCAAACACAGGCCAATGGGATGAGTTCAGTTCAGGAAGCCTGGTTGGCATGGATGCATTGGGTGGAAGGGTCTGTTTCCATATCGTATGACTCTATCAATGACTCTAAATATGTAAGAAAGAGACAGGTCAAAGTGAAGGTAGGCCCCTTAGAAAATGAATCTGGGGCAATCGTTTTGGGGAACAAGGAAATGGCAGAGGAGTTAAACAGATATTTTGCATAACTCTTTACAGTAGAAGAAACTTCAAACGTGCCATTAATACCAAAGAATACTAAGGAAAGTGGAGGAATTAAGTACCATCACTATCACTAGAGAAGTGGTATTAGACAAACTAACTGAGCTATAGGCAGATAAATTGCTTAGCCCTGATGGCTTGCATCCTAGATTCCTGAAAGAAGTAGCTATAGAGATAATGGATGTATTGGTTGTAATTACCAAAAAAACCTTGGATTCTGCAGAAGTGCTGGAGGGTTGGAAAATTGTTAATGTGTCACCCCCATTCAAAAAGGGAGGGAGGCAAAAAGTGGGTAACTCTTGGCTGATTTGCCTAATATTTATTGTCAGCAAAATGTTGGAATCAATTTTGAAGGAGTAATAGCAGCACATTTAGAAAATCACAATCTAATCAAGCAGAGTCGACATGGTTTCATGAAAGGAAAATCGTGACTAATTTTAGAATTTTTCAAGCAAGTTTCAAACAGAGTAGATAGAAGAGAACCAGTAGGTGTGTTGTATTTAGGTTTCCAGAAAGTGTTCGACAACAAACCCTCATAAAAAGTTTAAGCCATAAGAGTTCATGGTGTTGGAGGTAGTGTACCAGCATGGATAGAGAACTGATTAATAAGCAGATAAATTGTGTATAGGGGTAAGAGGTTCTTTCTCAGGTTGGTGACCTGTAACCATTGGGCTTCCATAGGAATCAGTGCTAGGACCGTAACTATTTACAATAAATGTTAATAACTTGGAGGAAGGAAGTGAATTTACTGTAGCCAAATTTGCAGATGACACAAAAGGAAGTGGAAAGGCAAGTTGTGTGAAGGATACAAACAGTTTACAAAGAAATAGTGATAGGTTAAATGGACAAACAGTTGGCAAATAAAGTATTATGCGGGAAAATGTGAAGTTCATTTTGGAAGGAAGAACAAATGAACAATATAATTAAATGGGGACAAACTGCACAAAGCTGCAGCACAAAAGGACTTGGGGATACTTGTGCATGAAACACAGAAAGCTAGCACACCGGTGCAGCAGGTAATCAGGATGGCTGATGAAATGTTGGTCCTCATTTTAAGTGGATTGGAAAATATTGCCATTCCTTCACTGTCACTAGGTCAAAATTCTGGAATTCCCTCCCTCATGTTATTATGGGTTTATCTACAGCATATGGACTGACAATGGTTCAAGGAGGTAGCTCACCACAACCTACTTAAGGGTAACTGGGGACGGGCAATAAATGCTGGTCAGCCAGTGACACCTGTGTCCCATGAGCAAATTTAATAAAATATCAAAAATGGGAGGACCTGTGGAGAGAGCAGTTAATAAAGCACAGTGAGCTTGGCTTTATTAATAGGGGCATAGAGTAAAAGCATAGAGAGGTGATGTGAAATTGTATAAGACACTTATTAGACCTCAGTTGCAGTATTGTGTACAGTTGTGGGTGCCACATTGTAAAAAAAGATATGAATGTATTGGGAAGAATACAGACCTATTTACAAGAATCATTCCAGGAATGAGAAAGTTCAGTTATAAGGATAGATTGAAAAAGTTGGAACTGTTCTCATTGGAGAGAAGGCAGCTAAGAGAAGATTTGAAAGAGGTTTTTTAAAATTGAGATTTGGTTGAACAGAGTAGATGAGGAGAAATTGTTCCTGCCTGTAAACTGAACAAGAGGGCATAAATTTTAGCTGATGTACAAAACAAACAAGAGTTTTATGAGAAAAAAAAGTTTTCACTTGAGTAATTAGGGTATGGAATGCATTGTTGAAAAAGTAGTGGAGGCAGGCTCAAATGAGGCATTCAAGAGGGTATTGATTATTTGGATAGAATTGATGTGCAAGGGTATAGGGGAAGAAGCAGGAGATTTGCACTTGGTAATGACGCTCATCTGAAGAGCTAATGCAGGCACGATGGGCCAGATGGTCCCTTTCTGTACCATAACAATTCTGTAATCTGTGATCTAGTTTTCAATTTCCTTCTGGCCCTCTGCTTCCTGCATTTTTATTTTTTTTTTGTTGGGATCTGAACAGGGCTGACAAGGCCAGCATTTATGTTCCATCTTTAATTTCCATCGTTTACATGGGGCGGCACGGTATCTCAGTGGTTAGCCCTGCTGCCTCACAGCACCTGGGACCCAGATTTGATTCCACCCTCGGGGGACTGACTATGCGGAGTTTGCATGTTCTCCCCGTGTCTGCGTGGGTTTCCTCTGGGTGCTCCGGTTTCCTCCCACAGTCCAAAGATGTGCAGGTTAGGTGAATTGGCCATGAGAAATGCCAGGTTATGGGGAATGGGTCTGGGTGGGATGATCTTTGGAGAGGTGGTGTGGACTTGTTGGGCCGAATGGTCTGTTTCCACACTGTAGGGATTGTATTTGCCTACAGCTTGACTTCCTTGTTTCCCACAATACAACAGTGCTTACATTCCAGAGTACATATTGGCTACCAAGCATTTTTGAGATGCCCTGAGGCTTTGAAAGGCACTAAAGAAATACAAATCTCTTGTTTTGTTTTCTTTGCTCCTGTCATTATAGTTCATACATATTATCAAGATGATTGCTAACTCACAAAAATATTGGACAACGACTTTTCATCTAAATAATAACAAACTTCACCTAAATTAACTTCCCACTGACTTGAGGATGCCATTCCTCAGAATCAAAGTACACGTCATTTTTGACATTTTCTCTGCCTCTAACTTTAATATGATTCTAAAGGTACCTATAACATTCAGAATGACATTCATGGTGGATCTAGAGATAATGATGAATTGGGAGAAAAGGGGCAACTTTCAATTAAGGAGTTAAGTCAGTACTGCACATTTTTCGTTCTCATAGTGGGTGGTTTATTTTTCTGAATAACGTAAGTTTAATCAGTATTCCAAACCACACAATACAAGTGAATTGTATGCCCGTTTTGAGCAAAAGTCCAAAATACACCCAACAGGTGTTCTTGCAGGATATTGTCCCTGGCTTCCTGTCCATGAGTTATTCCACAGTGCGTCACTCACACATGAAGTGGCATGTTGAATGAAATGGATTGAATTCATTCGTGTTTGATTCATAATCAGAGCATTACTGTAGAGTTCTTATTATCCTGGACTCTACTACAAACTATTAAATCAGGAGAAAAATTTTGTGTGAATTAACCTTGCAGTATATAACAACTTAGCCTGGGTGACATGGTGTTAATGTTACAGGAGTTTTCAGTATGCAGTTCAAATCCATTTGTAATTTCTTTTCTCATCCTGCGGTCCTTTTAAAAAATACTACAAATTACATTTGTGAGTGTTAATTAATCTGCTTACTGGAACAACTAAACAGATGCCCTAATATTTAGATTGTGACAAATCAAATGTTGGGGATTATCTCCTTTATTGTTGTTTACACCACTTGGTTGAATGCTTGTCTGAAAATCTCTCCTCTCCTGTAAAAAAAAGTTGCACAAAATGATTGAACACTGTAGCCTCAATTCCCGTGCAGGCATGGAGGTAGAAAGATGAAAGTACAAAAAATTTGGATGCACTAATTAGATCATAACAGCATAGAAATGATTGCATACTGATGCAATGAGTAGGAAAGTATTTAATTTCCCATCTTTGGCAACTTCTACTTGGATATCACGAAGTGTCTTACTACCAATGAAATCGAAAGTACTTTATGTGCTATGCAGTAGGAAACACAGCAATTTATTTGCATATAGCAAAATTCTGAAAGTAACAACGTGATAGCTATCAGATAATTTGTGTAAAAACTTTCTCAACCAACTCTCCAATTCATTTGGTGGTGATCAAAACTCTGTAATCTCTGGTTACTCAGCAGAAAATTTTGGAAAATAGGGGGATAATTGAAAGTAAATGGTCCAGCTCAGATCTTCAAACAGTTTTGTTTGTGATTAACATTTAGCTTGTTTTTGATTACAAAGATCTCAAAAGTCATTATCAAATACTCTTTAGATTGATGCAAGTTCTTCTTATATTGTTTAAAATTCAACAGAACATGAAACAAGGAGCTCTCTCTGATAGTCATATCTATTCGAGCAGCAATTTAGAAAATAAATGACCTATCACTAAGAGGATCACACATTGTTGCACAAACTATTAGCTCCAGATTAGCTCATCAGACTACTGATCAAAGACCAAAGTAATGGTAGCTACCTTGCAAGAAGTCATGAGAAAAATAGGAAAGTTAACATCAGCAGACAGCTTTGTGTTTAAGCCACTGAGAAAAGACATTAGGACATTTTCTGTGTAAACCAGTCGCAGGGATCAAAAGATGCAGCCAATTCACTTAGTGATTCAAACTTAAGTAAGAGCAGTCCATGCATTACAGATAAGTTTGAGACAATTAACTTTGCCTCCTGAAAGTAACAAAGCCACCAATGAGACGACAGGTCAGACACTAGAAACTCAACCACCCACTTGTGGGGACGAGGCCACCCTTGCGGAGAGACCAAATCATACAAGCTATTTAGTGGGAGACGTCTATCCCAGTTGAAAGACAAATTATAGCAAATGCCACAATGAGTACAAAATAAAAATAAGTATAGAGAAGGAAGTCCATTCTTGCTCACTTTGCTCTTTTCTATAGAAATCTTCATGATTAGTACAACAGGCCAGCACAAAATCCCACGCCAATACCGTGCTTCAGATTCTTAGCCGTATCATAATACATTGTAATTAATAATTATTTCTTTACAAAGAATATCCAGACACACTTAGGTTTGTCTATTAGTGCCAAGACCAATTAACACTAAACCTGCTTCAATGTTCAGCAGTATTAATACAAGACCAATTTTGGTTCATCTGTTTATTTATTTCACACATTTATTTATCCTGTTTTCAAATCAACCTGTTCATAGATGTTATTACACCCCTCTGGAACAGGTGAGACTCAAACCCAGCCTCCTGGCTCAAAGGTAGGGTTACCACCACTGTACCACAAGAGCCCCATAACCCATTTCTTTATATAGCAAGGTGTTTAACTAAAACAGATGCTGATGTCATCAAAAATTTGGAACTCCATCCCATTTTAAGGCATCTTATACAATATATTATGAACAGGGAAAGAGTTGATTTACTCAAGGACTAAGGAAGGAATTTATGCATGGAGCCAGAGGCACATTAAGATCGATGAGTCCTCAAGGCCCGATGGGATGTATCCCAGGATACCGAGGGAAGCAAGAAATGAGACTGCTGGGGCCTTGACAGAGATCTTTGTATCCTTTTTAGCCACAGGCAAGGTCCCAGAGGACTGGAGATTAGCCAATGTCAGAGATAGTAGGAACTGCAGATGCTGGAGAATCCGAGACAACAAGGTGCAGAGCTGGATGAACACAGGCCAAGCAGCATTATAGGAACAGAAAGGCTGATGTTTTGGGCCTAGACCCTTCATCAGAAAAATTTTTTCTGATTAGCCAATGCTGTTCCTTTGTATAAAAAAGGCAACAGTGATAAAATGGGAAATTACAAGCCTTACTTCAATGGTAGAGAAATTATTGGAGTAGATTCATAAGGACAGGATTTAGTCACAGTTGGAAAATAATGGACTTATTAGGTACAGTCAGCATGGCTTTGTATAGGGGGGGTCTTGTCTCACAATTTTGATTGAGTTTTTGAGGAAGTGATGAAGATGATTGAGGGCAGAGCAGTAAATGTTGCCTACATGAACTTTACTAAAGCATTTGAAAAGGTCCCTCATGGTAGGCTGGCCCAGAAGATTAAGTCTCATGGGATCCATGGTGAGTCAGTAAGTTGGATATAAAATTGGCTTGGTCGTAGAAGACAGAGGGCAGTTGTGGAGGGGTGCTTTTATGACTAGAGCTCTGTAACCAGTGGTGTTCTGCAAGGATCAGCACTGGAACCTTTGTTGTTTGTAATAAATGTAAATGATTTGCTTGAAGCTGTAGGTGGTCTGATTAGTAAGTGTGCAAATGATACAAAAATTGGTGTTGTGGATAGTGAGGAAGATTGTCAAAGGATTTCGCAGGATATAAATCAAATGCAAGAGGAAAGTATACAGTAAACAGAGGATCCTTAGGAGCATTGATATACAGAGGAATCTTGGGGCACAAGTTCATAACTCCCTGAAAGTGACAATGTAAGTGGATAAGGTGGTAAAGAAAAAGTATGAAATGCTTGCCTTCATCTGTTAGAGCATTGAGTATACAAGTTGGCAAGTCTTGTTGCAACTGCATAAAACTTTAGTTTGGCCACATTTGGAGTATTGCGTGCAGTTCTGGTCACCACATTATAGGATGGATATGGAGGATTTGGAGAGGATGCAAGAGATATTGCCTGGATTGGTGGGTATTAGCTATAAGGAGACATCAGACAAACTTGAATTGTTTTCACTAGAGCATTGGAGACTGATAGGTTACATAACAGAAATATACAAAATTGAGAAGCATAGATAGGATGGATAGTCAAGTCTTTTTTCTCAGAGTGGAAATGTAAAATACAAGGGGGGCATAGATTTATGATGAGAGGGGAAATATTTAAAGGAGGTGTGCAAAGCAAATTTATTAGGCCAAGGGTTCCTAGAATGCACTGCCAGGAGAGGTGGTAGAAGCAGCTATGATAACAATATTTAAGAGATGTTTAGACATACATGTGAACAGGCAGGAAATAGAGAGATACGGGCCATGTGCAGGCTGAAGTGATTATAACAAGGTCAGCCAGGTGAGCCTCATAGAATATCAGTTCCCTGATTGGGGCTGTTAATCTGGTTCAATCAGGGAGCCGTGGCTGACAGATAATAACAGGATTGTCAGACATCCTGTTCAATCTGAGAACCAGCCTCTGAGGGAGCTGGATAGTGTCAAGGATTTTCCATGTGTAAATAAAGGGAGATTTGGCGATGGGCTACCAGCCTCTTTGGAGTTATTTCACAGGCAGGTGGGATTAGTTTAGAATAGCATTATGGTCAGCGCAGACACGGTGGGACAAAGGGTTTGTTTTATGTGCTTGTACGTTTCTGCGTTCACTACTATAATTTTTATCTGACTCATCCGTGTATTCAGGCATCTGCATAAAATCTCTAATTCTTATCAATCTTGTTTTCACGAACCTAAAACAGTACATTGCAATTTACATTTTTAAAACATGTTTACGGTGCTATATTTGGAATGCTCTGCATTTACTCCTAGTAATTAAACATTTAAAAAAATCTACAAATAAATTTCACATGGAGAGTTTGTCACTGCTTTTTTTGAAAATGAAACCAAGTTATTGTTGTATATCACACTCAAAAAAGACAACACTTAGCAAATTGGAATCCACACACTGTGAACTTCTTGTACAGAAGGGATGAAGTTCATACGATATTAGGCAGTCAGAAAGAAGATACAATAAAAGTTTCTAGATCCTTTGCATAGTTTGCACTCCTGTTGTTGCACCCCACTTGTCTTGTGTTGACTATCACTTTTGTACTTTTGAAGCAAAGAACATTCTGCAATTCACCAACCAGTGACACCCAAAACTTTGTTCTCTCCAGTATTTTTCATCAACATTTGAGTAAAGTGAATGACTGAAATAAGTAAAGTACCCTTCCTGAATACTGTTCAATTTCCTCAAGTATGAGTAATGGATAATCTTGCTCAAACATGTGTGTCTAATGCATTCAAAGCATCACAAAAATACTCAGTAATAACCACATAAAAAGATGCAATGGCAGAGAAGTGGTTAGGCATGAAAATTCACTTTGATCCTTCTTTGAACACTGAATTCCTGCTGTATTGGAGCTCGCGAGAGGGAAGCTCACCTGAAATTTACTTCTTGAGAGTCATCAGCATATTCCTGATGAGCTGTAGACATCAATCGGGTATTTGAAGGCAGCATGTAGGCCAATGCCTTATGGACAATGATCTTGGATAAGAGGCATGAAATAAAGGATTACTTGTGGTTTTTATGTTGAGAACAGCTACTGAACATGTGTGTAAGGAGTTATATCATAAATGATAACTGATTAAATGGAAGTAGAGCTGTGGTAATCCAGATGATGTGTTCCCTTACAATCCCTTTTATATATTGATGTTTAATAAAGCCTATTACTGTTCACTCAGCTGAGTGCAGGCTGATTTTACTACAACAGTGATCAGGCCCACAGAACTGGAGGCAAGCAACAAAGAAATGAAGCCCAGCAAAAATAAAGTGTTGTGGGTGAAGGTTAAGGCCAGCCCAGCATTCCATCCCCAAATGTAGGGGAAAAGCCTGAAAAGAAAGCCAGTAGCAACAGGGAGCAGGACTTCATGAACTTCAGGACCCCTCTAGGCACTGGGTTAGAGACAAAGAAAACTCATGCAATGCTGACAAAGCATAGGAAAAGTCCACAACAGGTAACTTGGCAAACAAGAAGAAAATCAACCAGTTGCAGTGAGTGAAACATTATAGTGCATTGGAAAACTGCAGGAATTGGTAATAAAAGGTCATTGAGAACGTTGAGGAACATAAAGAAAAACGACACAGTTGACACCACTAAGGAACACCTCTCCCAGTGGGTGTAAGGCCCAGCCAGCATTACAGAAGGTCATGAGTGCCTCAAGAGAGAATTTCAGAGCTGCATCAACAGCAAAGAAAATTAAAAACAAACCACTTAAGAACAATGTGAAATGTTCAGCCATCAGAGCACTCTGAACAGTTAGGTGAATTCCTCTTGTAGGCTTTTGGCTTACCTGACCTTTGCAGAATAACAGGCCACATTCTGTCTGATATTATAGTTAATGACAAGGAAACTAATGTTAAATTTGATAAAGGGCCAGTGTATCTGTTCTTTCAGGTGCTGCACCTTCTTTGAGGCCTGAATATAGTCTGTACCCAAATAACCGGCCAAATTGATCTTGGCCAATTACTGCTCCATCAGTCCATTCTCAAACATCAGTAAAGTGATGAAAGGTGTTATCAATGGTGACATCAAACAGCACCTGCTCACTGGTGCCCAGTTTGCTTTCTGGCAGAGCCATGCAGCTCCTGACCTTATTACAACCTTGGTTCGAATATCAATAAAACTGAATTCCACAGGTGAGGTGACAGTGTAATCCACACCACATTTGACAACATGTAGCATCAAGGATGCCAAGTAAAACTACAGTTCACAGAAATTGGGGGAAAACTCTCTACTGGTTGGAGTCATTCCTAGCACAAATAATTAATCAGGTGACAAGCAAAAGATTCCCATGAGAAAAGTTGTCCTGAGTCATGGACCTGAGGAATGTGTCTTACTCAACAAGGTACATACTCCATGTTCCATTCACCCATCACCTCATTGTACCCATTAATGTACATTGTCTCTCAGCCTTTGGCTTTAAAATTCTCATCCTTCTTTTCAAATCCTCCCATGGCCCTGTCCCTTCCTATTTCTACACATTGCAAGAATTTCCCAGCCCAGCTGTAAACAGCTGTCTGCTATTCCGTGAATAATGCTGCAGGCCTCAGGTTTGCATTTCATTTGCTATTACTCCATATGATGGCCAGAACAGTATCCTTCATGGCTGATTGGATAAATATAACTTTCATGAAATCATAAGTTGATCAAAGTGGTTGGAGCAGAAGAATAGGTTTGTCAGAGGAGTGTCGATCTATTACATTCAATTACAAACACCCTGCAGGGCCATTTATCGCACATGTTTACTTGACAGTGGTACTTGTACAGACCCCTTGCTGTTTTGAAATCTTTAAGTGACTACCCAAACATACTTGTATGAAATGCTTATTTTTGATTCCATTTAGTTTTAGAAAGAAATTTAGAAATCTCAATTGGAAGAGAGAATTTGAAGGTACAACACTGATGGGTGAACTTGCCGCTGTAAGTTTCCCTGGAAGAAGAAACAACTGCTATGTTTTAAGAAGTAATTCAATGTTAAGCATTAGAACAGAAGGGTCTGGTGCTCTGCAATTGAGGAGAGTAGCAAAGTTTATATTTGTATAGTTGTATATGTAATAAAAATATCCTAAGACACTTGCTATTATAAAACAAAGTATGACACAGAGCACATGAGGAAATATTATGGAGAGATGACCAAATGCTTAGTCAAAGAGAAGTGTCCTGAAGAATTTCTTAAAAGAAGACAGAATGGAGAGTTGGAAAGGTGAAAGGCTACACCAGAACTTAAGGCCTTAGCATCTGAAAGCTTGGCTAGCACGCGTGGAACAAATAAAATTGGTGATGCACTAGAGGCCAGAATTAGAAGAGTGCAGATACTTTTGCATTATAGGCAAGAGGAGATTAGAGAGACGGATTATTGCAAATATACTGCTCATGTATAGTACTTTTCATTTTCTACTTAATGATATCCGACAATAGTGGTCAATCTTCTGCCTACAAGCATGTGTAGAGGCAAATATAGTTCCTCAAGCTAGACTGCATTGGTTCAGACCTTTTGACATAGTACATTTATCAAGATCCCGAATATGAGAGAGCAGTCTCTAGTTTATAAGGAGGATGTCCACTTGATAGAATGGCCAGTGATGCTGAACCCAAAGAGAAGTTTGATGGAAAGCCATTTAAACACAAAAAGCTCATTGTTTTATCATTTAAAACCTTCATCCAATTTGTAAGATCTCTTAAGGCACTACTAAGTTATGTTAATTTATTTTTCACTGGAATGTATTCAGACCTCTCAAAGTTGTAAATGCTTGAATTGCTTTTACAAGGCACTGCTCCATAAGAATGTGAGTCACAGCTAGGATTGAAACAATTAGGTCAATGCAGCGAACTGTGCTGTCATCTAGTGACTCTAGCTGCCAGCAGCAGAGTCAGGCAAAATGGCTCCCTCATTACAGAGTTCCTTTCTGAGATAATATTTCTGATTGTTTACTGCGGTATTAGACAGTCCATCCTTTTAAAATTGTGAGTGTAAATACAACATTGCTCTTTAGAAAATCACATCTGTCCACTGTGGAAATTTCAGTTATCTTTGTGGTTAAATATTGGTGGGCAGAATCTTCTGTTGTCTCTCGTGGTGAGCTTGGAGATGAATAGGGGATGGAATGAGGCACAGTGGTGTCAAACCCAAACCCTGCTGCCTTCCCAACTCCACCAAAATTACATTCTATTGTGGGGAGCCTGTTGTTCAATAGGTTGTAAGGTAGAGTGGTTGAAGCCCTTATGTGGTATACAAAGTGATTTAATAAGATACATGTAAATTATGATGATGCAACTGATGACATGATTCTGTCTCACTATGAGAGGAGCTACTAAGCTAGAATGAGCATTTGAAGAGAGTTGTATATGAGAACGTACTATGTACAGGTATAAATAAGAGTGTTTATGCCATAAGGAGGTGAAAGGCCTTACTTAGAGATAGGGAGCGAGCAGCCTCAGGTGCAATGTATGTGTAGACATTCATAACCCAAAAGTACTCCAGACTTGTATCTCAATGTGTAAATAGCAGTATTGACCTAAATCACAAATTAAGGCTTGGTGGCGGCGAAAGGAAAATGAAACCTCCCCAGCCAGGATCTGAAGATAAATTGTCCAAAGGGTAAAGCTTAAAAGGGGAGACTCCAAACGCAGAACCAGACCACAGAAAACTTTGAGAAGAATCAGCTAGAAAAGGAGAAGATTCTGGGTGCAGGAAAAAGAACTTGGAAGACTTTAGTTACAGGCTGCAAAGAAGAAAGATTTCAAAGGTTAGGAAAAAGAACCTCAAAAGTCTTTTGCATCTTGGCCAGGAGCTGACAAAAGAAAACACAGGATTGAACACTTTGACAGTAAGAAAGAAGAATCCAAATACTCAACTTGAGAATGAAGAAGAGACCCAATGAAGCCAAAGTTGGGAATTGTGGAAGTGGGAAGAGCTTCAGGATCACACAAACAAGACCTATGACATCAAGTCAACATATTCTTACATTCTATAGATCCATTAGCTGATGAAGTTCTGGTATGACAAAACATGGAAAAAAAAGTACTACAGTGTACTATGTATTAATTAAAGCATTTGATGTGTATTTGATTCCCAAAAGAGATTTAGTGATAGAATACATGAGACTTAATTAGTGGTCTCAATGTTTGGGAGAATCAATAGAAGCCCTCGTAATGGATTTATTTACATTGTTTAACAGCAAGTTACAACAATAGAATTTTGAAGGATGAATTACTTGGAAATGGTATAATCGTTCATGGGAGGGATGAGAGCGTGTTGTTTTTCTTCAATTCAAGAAGGATTTAACATTGGAACAGGCAAGTCAACTCATGATGCAAACAGAAGTCATGGTCCAAATTCAGTCACGCTGCAGGGATTTCTTTGACAGAGTTATTATATAAGATAATGGTTCTGAAAGAGTTAACTGAAACATAGAAATATGGGAACAGGAGAAGGCCATTCAGCCCATTGAACTTGCTCCACCATTCAACATGATCATGGCTGTTTGAACACTTCAATGTTTTTACACACACTGTGCCCATAACCCTTCACACCGCTGACAATGAAAAAATAGTCAACCTCTACATCAAGTATACACAAAGACTGAGCTTTCACAACTCTCTGGGGGAGATCAAACAGAGTCAAAACAGACTCTCGGTTATCAATCTGAAGTTACACGGTTTTAAAACAGAACTTAACCTCCACATAGGAATAGCTTTTCAATGTAGTTGGTCAGGTTTCCATGGTTGAAGCCTGTGAAAGTTCCACCAGCTAATAAAAATACTCCAAGGTCGAGGAGGCATGGATTTTCAAGTCCATGAACAAATTACTATGAAACTTAGTCTCAAAAAACTAAATGTTGGTGAAACACTTCATATATAGAAGAATCAGAATGCCTCATTGCTGAACAGTTATGCATTTAGTCAGCTAGTCAGAGATGGGAGAGAAATTTGAGGAAAAATTCCAAAACGTTGTTCAAAGTTTTGGAAAAGTTGAAGCAAGGATGCCACTTTTTATAGTACAAATAGATACTAAACCAATTTGCTCGTACACTCACCAGAAAATTGCTCATTGTCCAACTGGAAAAATAAAATCTTGGTTAGACAGCACGATTTAAATTGAGGTCTTATCACTAAGGTCAGAACCATGCAATTATTCCCAAAACGAATGGAGAAACAATTGTGTGTGGGATTTTCTCAGTTAAACAAAGAAGAAAGAAGGAAAGTCCAGCATATTTCATCTGTCAATTGTCATTTAGCAAAATTGGCAACAATTAAATTGTTCTCAAAACTGGATGCCAACAGTGGGTTCTAGCAGATACCCTTCAACTTAAATTCAAGGCAGCTGACAACATTTATTACACCAGTCAGGTGGTATTGCTTCAATGATCTACCATTTGGGTTCTGTATCATAAACAACACCAGAGAAAGCAGGAGCGGCTGCTTTACAAATATTGTGAGAGAAAGTGACAACAGCAGCTTCATAAATATTGCAACAGAGAGTCCAGATAGCAGTTTCATAAATTTAGCAATAGAGAGAGAAAATAGGGTTAACTGCTTCATTAATATCAGAGATAGTAGGAATTGCAGATGCTGGAGAATCTGAGATAACAAGGTGTAGAGCTGGATGAACACAGCAGGCCCAGCAGCATCAGAGGAGCAGGAAAGCTGATGTTTCGGGCCTAGACCCTTCTTCAGAAATGGCCGGGTCTAGGCCCAAAATGTCAGCTTTCCTGCTCCTCTGATGCTGCTAAGCCTGCTGTGTTCATCTAGCTCTACACCTTGTTGCTTCATTAATATTGCAAGTAAGAGAGCTGAACCAACATATTCATAAAAGTCATGAGAGATCGTGTGGAGGCAG
This sequence comes from Rhincodon typus, assembly GCF_021869965.1. NCBI lineage: Eukaryota > Metazoa > Chordata > Chondrichthyes > Orectolobiformes > Rhincodontidae > Rhincodon > Rhincodon typus. The sequence continues at coordinate 25,433,355 of NC_063334.1, forward strand.
AAGCTTCACGGTCTTGTGAGAAATTGTATGGAGACCTAAAACACAAGGCTCTGTAATTTGGACTGGTTAGTTCAGCTATCTGGATGGCTAGTTTGTAATGTAGAGTGATGCCAATATTGTAGGCTCGCTTCCTTTACCAGCTGAAGTTACCATGAATTCCTGATCTTGCCCCTTGCCTGAAGTGTGGGGAACCACAGGCTAAATTACCACCAGTCATTACTCTCTAATGAGAGAGTAGGACTATGGTAACTCTACCTTTACCTGTCTCCCCAATCAATAAAAGTATTACTTTAGTTGTAGGTGGCTTCATCATTTAATAAGCACAGTAAGTTCTACAGTACATAGGAATCATTCTAAGTTCATTAAAAATGTAGTTAAAGTAGGACAGGTATTTGGCTGCAGCTGTGGAATGTGGGAGATTTTGAATGACAAGGCAATCCAGGACAAACACATCTGCAGAAAATGTAAGCACCTACAGGAAATCTGGATCAGGATTATTGATCTGGAAGTTGACCTGCACAAGGAAGTGGAAAATACCTGGACAATTTGTTCAAGAAAATGGCCACACCTCTTAGGACAGGATCTTTTTTTCCAGCAGTGAGGGACTGGAATATTGTGACCATGAGTGACGCAGTTACAGAGTGATCTGGAGGAACATCAGACTTTGGAGAAGTCAAACTGGTTTGAGGTGCTCCTAACCTATGTGAATGGAGGAAACCATTGAAGCAGGAGGAGGAAAAAGGATTGTAGTGCTAGCAGGGTGTAGCATAATGAGGGGATTTGACACTTCCCTGTTGTGAACAGTGTGAGTCCAGGAGGTGTTTTGCCTGTCTGAGGACAGAGTTCAGGACAGCTGGTTAGGGTGAGAGCAGAACTTGGAGGATCCAGTTATCACATCCCATATAAGCATCGACAATATAGACAGAATAAAGAAAAAGGTTCTTGAATAGTCATTGTAAGGAGCCAGCACTAATTAAAATGTAGAACCACAAAGGTAATAATCTTTGGATTATTACCTGAGCCATGTGCCAATAAATGCATAATGTAAAGACTGGTGTAAGGCAGGTGGGTTTCAGTTTGTGAGGCAGTGATAGCAGTGCTGGAGTAAGTGTTGGCTGTACCATTGGGATGACCTACATCACGATAGACTGATGTTTCAGTGAGCTGCATAAGTTGGGAAGTAGAAATGATTTTAAACTAAATTGTGGGGGTAAGGGATAAAATTCAGAAAGATGTGGTAAGTCAAAGAAGAGAGACAAGGCAAGAGAGGAAGATTATAATGTGGGAAATGATAAACAGACCAGGACAAGAAGGGACAGAAAGTACAGATCCAAGATTAAATCAATAAATAAGGCTGGAGGTTGGAAAATAGCAAAAGGACAAAACTTAACGTAACATGAAATGAAAGTAGCATTTAAAACAAAACAGATGAACTCATAGTGCAGAGTGAGATAAACAAGTACTGTATGATTTAGTAGCCATTATAGAGAGAAGGCTGCAGGATGGCATAAACTGGGGACAGTATATTGAAGGCTAAATAACATTAAGGAAGGGCAAGGAGGCTAGGAAAAGATGGAAGGGTGTCCCTGTTCGTTGACGATATTGTGAGGGATGATCTAAGTTCAGGAAATCAGGGTGTAGAAATGGTTTGGACAGAGATGAGAAATGATAAAGACATGGGACTGAATTTTACCACAAATCAGCTAATTGTCAATCTTGACAAGTTTTTTTTTGGAGGATTTCTCTCCAAAAGGCCTACCAAATTTTCTCACACCATCATTCCAAAAACTTTGACAACAAAAAATGTACAGTCAATGAGTGAACTCTGCACCCAGCTCAGATCAATTGGAACCAGGTATCAATTCAGTCCTGTCTGGAATGTTGAGCCTGATGCTGTGGTGCTCTATCATCTTGCATAATGTCCTCATTCTCCCCATTAGAAGACTGCTGCCACTTTCCAACTCTCCACTCTCAGTCACATCCTCTCTGCCTGCTTCAGTTTTGGAGAGCACAACAGGCAATCATCTGAAGCTCACCTTCAGCAGACCTGTTATGATGGCCCTGGTGGAAGAATGGGCTACATGTATCTCTGCTTTGCCTCAGGATTAAGGAATTATCAGTCAAGGTCACAGAGAGTATCCCATGTCTCCCAATAGCTACTCATGCAAGGCATCCATCCCTTGAAATGAAACAGGAACATAGGAAGTCTGTAGGATATAGGCATCATGGCATCTCACTAGGGTACTTGGCACAGACTTCTAAGATGTGGTATTGATGATGACAGATGACTTGAACGTTGTTAGAATGGACCACTTTTCTGTTGACATCAGCTGCATTATGATATGGTAATGTGTGTACAGCCTGTAGGGCCCTGTACCTGGGGAGGCCAGTTATGTTGGCAAAGCCCGAGCTGCGACACTGACCTTGTCACAGAAGAATTAGGTGAAGTGGTGTAAGCTGGCACAAACTGCATTGGTAACAGCCTATACACATTTGTGAGTTGAGGATTGTGAGATCCCACACAAGTCCACAGAGAATCCCTTGGAAGCATAAAAGTTTAGTGCAGCTGTTACCTTGATGGGCAGTGGGATAGGATGACCACATTCCTTCAGGGCACAGGTTATATCCCAGTGGCTGACATAGTTCCATGAAGGTGTCTCAGGACACTACGCCTCACTCAGTTGGAGGAAACGGCAGAGTTGACAGTAGATTCTGGGCTTCTTGTACCTCACACTTATCTTGAGAGGACACCTTCATTTAATACTTCTTCATGTGCAAGTAGTTTGACACCCACTGGAGGTTGTTGCTGATCCTGGGCTTTTGCTGGTGCATCTTATTGCACCTCAATTTCTCTGTACCTTCATTACATTGCAGTTACAGTGACATAAACCCCTGTTATTGTTGGATCAATTGGTCACACATGCAATGAGCCTATGTGGACAATATAAGAAAAAGAAAAGGTCTTAGTTATGTGAACAGTCAGCAATTATATCACTCACAAATGGTGGTTTAGCATAGTCCTCAATACAGGGTGTCATGGAGGACTCCAACAAGGAGGATCATGGAATACCTGTACATAGACTTTTGATACAGGTACTACATTCTAATGAGTGCAGCACAAGCCATGTCACTCAAAGACAGTCAGAGATTGTAATTGCAGTATGAGTACTGAGACTTCATCACCCTTATATCCAACCTCCACTTCACACAAGAAAGGCATTACATATGTTGGTGATTTCTTGTAGTTGAAACTGAAACAAAATCAGTTCCATACCCCTGTGCTGTCTCTGATGTCTGACATTATCTTTGTGAATTGTGGTCCACAGGTGCCAATTTTAAGGTCACCTGTGATTACTTCTGTCTCACAGAGATAACTACTTTCAATCTGCAATGTCCAATGGATCGGTCAAGATTGATTCTAATCAGCATCTGCATCCCACACAGCTGGACACTGAATCTATTTCCCATGCATGGTGATTACAGATGAATTTAACAGGTACTGTGTGAAAGTGCCTGATTAATGCAATTTCCCCTTGAAGGGTTGAACGTCACTCACAAGTAGAGCCTGCATGCTTAGGCAGAAATAAAATATTTACTCTATCCATTTCACACGAAATGAAACCATTTTCCACTTGCCAATACAATCTGCAAGATTGTGGATGATAAGATGAAGATTTTTATTTATTTCCAATCTATTAATTATTTCTCTGCATATTGGTAACATAAAACTTGAATTTTAGTCTGATTTTTATTTCTCTTAATAATCCATATCTTGTAAAATATTGAACTAACTCCTCCACTACCATTTTGCCGTAATTTTCCCCGTAGACACTGCCTCAGGAAATCTTGCTGAAACATCTCTATTTGTTTAATGATACTGATTCTTACTCCCTGTTTTGGGTAGAGGTCCGATATAATCTGTTAAGGACCTACTTAATGGTTCTGGAATTATAGGTGCAGATTTAATTGATTGTTTGGATTTCTTCAGCAACTGATATGAATGGCATGACTGGCAAAATTTTATGTTTTTATGCAATATGGGAAATAAAAATGTCTCAGTATTTTAATCTGCATTTCCTAATCTCCAGTGACTGCTATTAGAATTTCATAAAGCACTTGTAAAATTTGTTACAATACTTAAATGGAACTACCACTTGATGGACCATTGCCTATTCCTCATTGGCTGGTATTTAAGGTGTTCTCCATCTCCTCATTAACATCAAACCCTTTAACACTCAAGTAGTAGTCCTGATTTAAATTCTGTGTTGGTTATATCATCTCTGTTGCTATTTTATGTTGCTCTTCTCTAGTTGTTTTACCTTCTAGTTGTCTTGAGAGGTTATATTTGGCCTGAGATTGTGTTCCAAAACTGATAATTTTGTTTTTAATCTCCTCTTTATTAATAAGTCCACTGAAGAGTACCTATTATTCATCAGTGTTGCCCTGTGCCTGAGTATTACCCAGTTTGGGTCTTTATGCATGAATGACTTCATGGATGTGACTGGTCTTTCCACCTCTCTATTCAACTGAAGATGGAGTGGAGACTGTCTCACTTGGCCAATGTTGCATCCAAAGTAAACTTCCTGAAATCCTCATTCACAAGTGGAGGCCGTTGCCCATTACTAATCATTCTGGGAAACTGTATTTCACAAAAGTCCTTTTGATGCTCTGATCACTGAATCTGCTATGGTTGAATGAAGTCACGCCACAACAATCCATCTCGATAATTATCATCATCGTAGAATCCCTGCAGTGTGGAAACCGGTTCTTTGGCCCAACAAGTCCACACCAACCCTCAGAGCATCCCACCCAGACCCATTCCCCCTATAACGCACCTAATCTACCCATCCCTGAACACTACAGGCAATTTGGCATGGCCAATCCACCTGGCCTGCACATCATTGGACTGTGGGAGGAAACCAGAGCACCCGGAGGAAACCCACACAGACACAGGGAGAATGTGCAAACTCCACACAGACAGTCACCTGAGGGTGGAATCAAACATGGGTCACTGGCGCTGTGAGGCAGCAGTGCTAACCACTGAACCAGTGTCATCTACGACTAAATATCATCTAGGATGAAATACATCTTCCATTTAAAGTCAAACAAATCCATTGCAAGCCTTTTCCATGACCTTTCCAAAAATCTTGATCAAACCATCGGCTTTGCAGGCATGGGATGCTTTTGCTCACATCGACAAATACAACTTATGGCTCTTAGCCTGCTTTCTTAGTGCTGATTGAGTTATGTGCTTACTTGGAGGCATCTAGCCATTGTGGGTGAAATTACTTTCATAGGTCACAAGGTCTTGAGAGCTGAATCACAGGCTGCTAGCCCCTTGTCTTTTTTTAGTGTAGAAGGAGAGGCAGGAAGCTTGTGATGGTGAGGATAACTGAACAGTAAATTAGACAGGGGTGGGGGCACTACGCTACCTCACTATCAGATCTGTACCAGCAGCCGATGTGGCAAATGCACTGCATGCATTCCAAACAAATGTTGATGAGTGAAAATCAAAAAGTGTTTAGAGGGGTGAAGGGGGACTACAATCAGCCAGGGGGTCCCTGCACAGTCAGCCAAGGGGCTCATCCTAGTCTAACTGTGTTGGCTACAGTCAGTCCTACAGGTCAAGTGCAGGCAGACTGGGCAATCCAGGTAAATTGATATCAGTCTTTCTATTACCCACCACCAGTTAATCACCTGTGTTTTCCAATTGATTAATTCACATGCTAGTTCTCTTTTTTAAAAAAATTTCTAATCAACCTGTTCAGAGAATTTGTCACAGACCTCTGGAGCAGGTAGGACTTGAACCCAAGCTTCCTAGCTCAGAGCTAGGGACATACCACTGCACCACTCTTCCTAAGGGAATGTATTGTCACTGGAGAAGATGCTAGCAGCTATACAGTAAGTTGCATTCTCCTAAGACCCATTCTATATGGCAGATCATGGGCAGAGCAAGTACTGTACCGGACACCTTGGTGGAACAGGTAGAAAGGAGAAGGAATGTTTCCTACCTGCAGGGGATCTGGTGATTTTCCTCAGACGGCAGTGCTAGTAGGTTGCATAGATGTTTAATGCCAGGACCCGGGGCTCTGAATGCAGTGCTATAGGAAGTTCAAGCTCTCATACTAATGATTAAGGTCAGCATATGCATCTTCAAATACCATATTCTGCTGGCTTCCAGTATAGTAGCCTCAAGCACTGCTTAATTAACCACACCTCCATTACTCACCGACCAACAATCTCTGTCAATCAGCACTTGTACTTGGCATGCATATGCTCCACCTCATTTCACATATTTAGCTTGGGTCTCTTGTGATGCAGATGTAATGTCCCTACCTTTGGATCAGGAGGCCCAGGTTCAAATCCCACCTGCTCCAGAGGTATGTCATAACATCTCTGAGCAGATTAATTAGATAATAGCTGATGCTCATTAACACATTTTACACCCTTTCGCAGGATAAGGTGGTGAACAACTGGAGAGAGCAGGAACTAAATGAGATGGTATTGGCAGTGTTATAATATTCCAGTCTCCTCCTCTCCAAAGATGGCCACTGACACTCCCTGATATTGCAGGCCATTAAACAGCAGATAAGTGAACCCCTGTAAAATGGACATTATATTGGAGACACTGGATACTGCAAAGACTATAGGCCCTGACAACATTCAGCAATAGTACTGAAGACTTGTGCTCCAGAAATTGCCACTCTCCTAGCCAAGCTGTTCCAATACAATTACAACATTGGCATCTACCAGGCAATGTGGAAAATTGACCAGGTAGGTCCTGTACACAAAAAGCAGGACAAATCCAACCTGGCCAATTATCACCCCATCAGTCTACTCTCAATCATTAGGAAAGTGAAGGATGGTATTATCAACAGTGCTATAAAGCAACACCTGCTCAGCAATAACCTGCTCAGTGACGCATAGTTCAGGTTCCACCAGGGACACTCAGCTCCTGATCTGATTACACCTTGGTTCAAACATTCATAAATTCCAGATGTAAGCTGAGAGTGACAGCCCTAGACATCAAGGCCGCATTCAAATGAGTGCGGCATCAAGGAGCCCTAGCAAAATTGAAATCAATGGGTATGGGGGGCAAAACCTCCGCTGGTTGGAATCATACCTGGTAGGTAGAAAGATGGTTGTGGTTGTTAGAGTTCAGTCATCTCAGCTCTAGAACATTTCTACAGCAGTTCCTCAGGGTAGTGACGTAGGCCCAATCATCTTCAGCTGCTTCATCAATGACCTTCTCTCCATCATAAGGTCAGAAGTGGAGATGTTTAATGATGATTGCATAATGTTCGACACCGTTGCTACTCCTGAGATACAGAAGCAGTCCATGCTTAAATGCAACAAAATCTGGACAATAAAGGGGCTTGGGCTGACATGGCAAGTAATATTTATGCCACACAAATGCCACGCAATGACCATCTCCAATAAGAGGTAATCTAACCACCACCGCTTGAGATTCAATAGTGTTACCATCACTCAATTCCCCACTGTCAACATCATGGGGATTATCAATAACCGGAAACTCAACTGGACTCGCCACATTAACACAGTAGCTACAACAGCAGGTCAGAGGGTAGGAATACTACAGTGAGTAACTCATCTCTTAGCTCACCAAAGCCTGTCCACCATCTACAAAGCACAAGTTAGGACTGTGAAGGAATACTCCCTATTTGCCTGGATGGGTGCAGCTCCAACAATGCTCCAGAAGCCTGACACCATCCAGATCAAAGCAGCTCACTTGAGTGGCACCCTCCTCCATCAACGCTCAGTAACAACATTGTGTACTATTAATGAGATGCACTGCAGAAATTCACCAAATATCCTTAGACAGCACCTTCCAAAATCACAACCCACTTCCATCTAGAAAGACAAGGACAGCAGATACATAGGAACACCGCCACCTGCACCTGAATTCCCCTCCAAGCTACTCACCATCCTGACTTTGATGTATATTGCTGTTCTTTCCCTGTCACTGGATAAAAATCCTGGAATTCCCTTGCTGAGGGCATTATGGGTCTGCCTACAGACTGTGGGCTGCAGCAGTTCAAGATAGCAGCTCAGCCACCACCTTCTCAAAGACAGATAGGGACAGGCAATAAATGCTGGCCAGCCAGTGACGCCCATATCCCACGAATGAATTTTAAAAATGTACATAACTGACGCTCCTAGTAAATAGCACAAATAACATTAAGACATGCAAATGCACCACTTCTCATTTGCTTGTCACAATGTGGGCATGCATCTTGATCACATGTTCCATGATTAGAAATCTTTCATGGCAATAATTTGCAACTATGCAAGCCAATCATAGCAGTCACTGATTCCTAAAGAAATAAACATGCATTCTCATATGCAGCTTCCAGTTAATGTCATATGGCAACTCTATAGCCACTCTGTGAATTTCCTCATCATTTATAGGAGTGAATGTGTTTTGGCATTAGGCTATTTTAAAAAAAAATTGATAGGAACAAAATTAGCAAAAAGAAAAGGCCTTTTTACAGGAAGTGCCACTATCTCAGGATGTTCTAAAGTACTTTGTAATCAATAAATGTGTGGCACTGTTATAATGTAGGAGATTTGGAAACCAATTTGCACACAACAAACTCCCACAAATAGGAATAAAGACCAGATAATCTATTTTTGAAATGTTAGTTGAGAGTTAAACATTGTTGAGGATACTCCTGCTGCTCTTGTTTGAAATAATGGCATAGTGAAATAACTGCACAGAGGCTGGAATCCCATCACCAAGTCACCCTTTATTGACATGTGCAGAGCACACTGGCTATGGCCAGCCAGCTTCAAGTCAGGAGACTCTCTGAATTGCCTGTTTATATCTGTCAGCCAGGGCTGCCTGATAGGCCTGGATTAACAACCCCAATAGAAGATCGACCTGTTTCTAATCACTACAACAGGATTGTTTATTTCCCTCTGAGGAGCTGATGTAGCCTCAATTTAAGGCTTCACCTGAAAGATAGCACCTCCAACAGGTCAACACTTCATCAGGATAGCACTGCCATGTCAGCCTAGGTTGTATTGTTCCAGTTTCTGAATTAGGCCTATGAACCCACAATGTTCTGACTTGGAGGCAAAAGGGTTACTCATTGAGCCTTGGCTAATATGACCAAAATATCTGCTTTTGTGAGGTATGTGAGGGTGAGATGAAGGGAAGTAATAGCACTAATGTCTGTTGGAAGCGACAGGTGGGAAGGGTGCAACCTATGGTTATCCTAGTGACACTAGGGAAGAAATAACTCAATTAGCTTAATTCCTAACATAAACAACCTGATTTTAACTGGGATTGTGGATAGAAGATAAACCAGTTGCATTCTATCAGAACCCTCTGAAGACATATCTGTACTGGTAGCTACATTAATACTAACAGATGCAGTTACTGATATTTGCTGTTGTGCTTAATTGGGATACACTGGCTATTATTCTCCATGGTATATCGCCTCCAATACAGTTCTGTGACTGGCATGCTGCTAAGCGAACATTTGTGGGACAATTACACATCCTGTGTGCAAACTATTTAGTCATTCCATCAGACTATTGTTTGCCAAATGAGGTATGTTCACAGTTGTTTGCAGATTTGAGTGCTTGGATATTGATTATGGCATTCATTTGATCTATCTGAAAGGTTTCTGACAGTCTTTTGCCTTTGAGCTTAAGGTTTTTCCAGTTCAAAACACTTGGTAGGGCAACGGTGCTGAGAATAGTAACAGAAAGTTGGAAGAATCATTCAGAAATCCTGAAGAACTTAAATTTAGATAGTTTTAAAGTATCAAGAAATAGCTAAAGAAACACTTTCCTTAATATCTCTGCAAACTTGAACAAAATTTTACTTAACTACTATCACCTAGTTCTAACATGCAGCATTGGTGCTCTATGTGCCAGAACTGTGGGAAATGGTGCATGCAGTCTTCGTTATCACTAAATTAATATCAAAATATTACACTGAGACTTCCTAAGCAAGTTTTTCTCATTTCTGTATGTGTACAATATGTAAATCTCAGCCCACTTTTCTGATTGTGTTAGTTCAATTTATGCCCCTGTAAATTTGACAGACTTCTTCAAAAGAAGACCAGAGAGGGGAGGGGCGTTCAATTTTGAGATTACCTGGTCAAACATGTATTGCAGATTTAACTGATGTACATTAAAATTGGGAAATGCAACTTGTAGCTTTCATTAAAGTTGTACATGTTCAGGCCAGTTGAGAGAACTTGGGCTTGGCTAGGTTTTATAGAGTAGCATGTCATTTGACAGCAAACTGTGCAGAACGAGATGATTGCACTGGCATTTTTTGTAAAGACTGTTGCTTTTCTCTTATGTGCTTAGTGGAGTTTAACTGGCCCTACACATGTGCAGTGTTCTGGAACATTTAATTCTACTCTATACATTCACAGTATATTCTGAACCAAAGGCAAAAAAAGTTCTGCTTTCTGCTTTAAATTTCAGCAACACTTATTGTCCCATTTATTAATGCAAAAGAATCTTCCTATGCAATTTTTTTTTGTTTTCTGATAAGATGAATTTTCACTTCTTTGGGCATTGTCACTACATTGGGAATTTATTCAATGCTGATTTACCTCTATTATTGCCTATTTAACATTTCTGAAATGGCTTAGCAGCCATTTAATTGATGATGTGTAACATATAGAGTTGTTGAATAAATATTGAACTACTGAATAAATCCACCGATCTCTTGTGCTGCCTTCCTGTTTTCAAGCAGAATGAAAGAGTCAGGCCTCAATATTATCTCCAGTTCATAAAGACTTCAAACATGACATTAAGCCCAATATTTGCCCAAATACCTTAATAACCTGATGATACTTGAGTGCAATTAGTTTCATGGCAGTTTGTGGAATTTACAGGGTAAGGTCTTGGAAAAGAAAGAGCCTTTGGGTAAATTTCTGAGTCAGGCAGTAAGGCAATAAGGTACTGATATGCCTGGCAATAGATTATGATCTTTGGCCCAATCCTGGCCTCTCCAGCATCAATTTCCATTGCTCCACCATTAACGGTCATGCCTTCAACTTCCTGGGTCCTAAACTGTGGGACCGTCTTCCGAAAACTTTTCCCTCTCCTCCACCTTGAAGACAGTCTTTAAAACCAAGCCATTGACCACTGTTCTAATATTTCCACCTGTCTTGTCAAGAGTAACCTGAATCTCCCTCACAGCAACAATTATCAGATTGCCATTCTGTTCCGTTTAAGTTTTTGCCCACTCTGAATGCACTGCCAGCTGGGTTTTCCAAGCCTGGCTTCTTCTTCAGTCCCACAAAGAACAACAACAGGGGAAGATGGGACACCCCACCTTTTGACAGAACTGACTGTCATGAGGTGAATGCAAAAGTCCAATGTGAATGTTAGTGAATGAGTGAGTAGTTGAATGAATGAATGATTAGGGAGGCAGGGACAGTATTTGTGTGATAAGCAGATAAGTGGGCAGTTGAGTGAGGTTAGTGTTTATGATGAGTGAAGATAAGGAGATAAGTGTGCAGGTTGGTCATCGGGTGAACTAAGTGAGTAGGGTGTCATGAAGATAAGGTGGCATGTAGGTGAGGTGGACAAGGTTGGTAACTGTGTGAAATGGATGAGTAGAGAGTCAGATCAGTTCAGGGTTAGTTAGGTGATGGGGACTAGTTAGATTAGATCAGAGAGTTAGCTGGGTCAAGGGAACTGTTCAAGTTGGGACAGGGAGATCGTCAAACTAAAAGGTGGGATCGTCAATCAGGGCTGGGTGGAGTGCTATTAGGGTTAATAGTTGGATCAAGTGGGATTCAGAGAGTCAAGGTGACTGTTGAAGGTTCAGTGTGAGTGACTAAGGGTTGGGTAGATACCCAGGAGTTGCACGAGGATTTTTTTTTTGCCTGGCAATTCTTGGATAATGATTAGGATCAGCACATCTAAGCTGTCCAAGGTCTCCGAAAGAGATTTTTGCAGAAGGTCTTGGAGAACAGGAGAATTATCTGTCAGATGTTTAAATTTCCCATGGAGGGCAGTGCATCACAGCTTCTATGAGGCCCTGACATGTATCTTAGATTGTATGTCTGGTCTCTGATGATATGGGAACTGGAAGATCTGATGGACATTCTCTGAATATGCTCCTGTGAAGCTCCTGGAAATGTTTCAAGATTTTAACAAGGATACACAGGTGCAATTTGTTGCTGATTATTGGTTAAGCAGCAGTTGGTGTAGCAACAATCACATGCAAGAATCAAATTTGCTGAGGATTTCCTTCATTCCTACAGCATGTTGTATGTTCTGAAGAAGGGTCATTGGACCTGAAATGTTAACTCTGCTTTCTCACCACAGGTGCAGCCAGACCTGATGAGTTTCTCCAGCAATTGCTGTTTTTGTTTCAGATTTCCAGCATCCACAGTTCTTTGTTTTATTTTCCCATTGGACATTGACAATTTTAGTGAATTAAAGGAGGCTACCCTGTAACACAGTTCTGGATACTTTGACGGAGTCCCAAAAAGTACTGGCCATGGTCTGGAAGATTTAGGGCCATAAAAGGTCAACAGCACTTGATGGTTTCTAGAATAGCATAATAACTACACTAGCCTCAACAGGGAATGGGATTACTTAGAATTGCATCAAACCAATAAACACAGACACAGGAGCCCTCTTGTAGTACAGTGGAAGTGTCCCTACCCATGAACTGAGGGACCTGACTTTAAGTCCCACCTGCTCCAGAGGTGTGTGATAACATCTCTGAACAGATTGAGTAGAAAAATAGGCTGAATAAAAAATATACAGACATAAGCCATTTGACTTAATTGGTTTGCTTTGTTGTTAATGGTTCACATAAAAATAATTGGACATCATTGAAGAATAAATGGCTAGTTTGATCATCATCCTGTCCCCCAGCTTAATCTTTCATTCCCTCTGAAACTGATACAGAGTAGTAGCAGTACATGATGCACTGCAGTAACTCACCAAGCCTCCTTCAACACCAGCTTCCAAATCCATGATCTCCACTACTCAGCAGGCAAGCAGAAGCACAGGAATATCACAATGTGAAAGGCCCTATCCAATTCATACAGCATCTTGTTTTGGAACTATGTCATCATCGCTTCACTGTCACTAGCTCAAAATCCTGGATCTCAATCCCTAACAGAATTGTGGGTTTCCTACGCCACATGGCGTGCAACAGTTCAAGAAAACAGCAATTGGCAATTATGGATGAGCAACAAGTTCTGGCCTAGCCAGCAATGCTCACATCCAGTGAAAGAATTTTTGAAAATTCTCCCATCCTTCTTCATCTCACCAAATCAGCATATCCTTTTATTCCTTCCTTCCTTGATGTTTATCTGGCTTCTTCTTCAAGGAATCTATAGATTCACCCCACTCACACCTTGTTGGAGAAATGTCCACATTCCTCTCATTGGGTGATTTATGGCCCTGAGTTTTGGTTCCATTCACAAGTGGAAAACTTCTTAGATAACAAGGTGTAGAGCTGGATGAACACAGCAGGCCAAACAGCATCACAGGAGCAGGAAGGCTGACATTTCGGGCCTAGACCTTTCATCAGATGCTTACCTTTTACACAATTTTGAAGTTCATCACTGCATTGCTGAGTTTTGTCTTGAAAATAACATCTCATCTTGTTCAGCCTTTCCTGATAAGTGTATCCACCAAGTTCTGGTGAATATTTTTGTGAATATTTTTATTGCTCCAAATAGTAAGCATGTTATGTTTCACCAGGATTGCAATCTCAGGCCTTTGCATGTTTAATCTCCACTTCACCACCTGCTTCCAGCTTCAAACACAAGGCATTATTTGAATCAGTTAATGTGCAGTTCATGGCAGCATTACTGAATTGATGAATATGTTATTTTTGCTAACTGTGACAGCCATCTTGTCCATCAGTAGCCTGCAGCACCGGCTAGAAAATGAAACCCAATTTTTGAAGTTATCACTCTTCAAGTACAAGGCACCATTGATTGCACACACATTTTCATACATTTACCTAAAGGCAATATTGCTTCCTTTGTTATTGTAAGAGTTACTGATTTCTCAGGGCTTAATATGATTTGAGACTAGTAGCAACAAAGCTACACAAGTGAATGCTTGTTTTCTAGTGACTGTGAACAATGTGCATATTTTGAAGAAACCAAGCATTCCACATTGTAAGAGCAAGGCAGGCCACCTATTCCAAACTTGACAGATCTATGGACCCATCTAAAAGCACTAACAGCGTGGTCCACACATCAGGAATATTGTTTTAAGAGGGCACATATCTGCTCTTGTTTATTTTTTGCCTCGTACATATGCAGTCAATTTCACATAGGGTCCATAGATTTGTCAAGTTTGGAATAGGTGGCCTGCCTTGCTCTTACAATGTGGAATGCTTGGTTTCTTCAAAATATGCACATTATTCACAGTCACTAGAAAACAAGCACTCACTTGTGTAGCTTTGTTGCTACTAGCCTCAAATCATATTAAGCCCTGAGAAATCAGTAACTCTTACAATAACAAAGGAAGCAATATTGCCTTTAAGTAAATGCATGAAAATGTGTGTGCAATCAATGGTGCCTTGTACTTGAAGAGTGATAACTTCAAAAATTGGGTTTCATTTTCTAGCAGGTGCTGCAGGCTACTGATTTTTTCTGAAGAAGTGTCTAGGCCCGAAACATCAGCCTTCCTGCTCCTCTGATGCTGCTTGGCCTGCTGTGTTCATCCAGCTCTACACCTTGTTATCACACACATAAGAAAACTGGTTAGCTCTACCCAAAATTGGTCCTACATATCCTGATGGGCAGAGTTTATCTCAGTGACGCCAGTGTTCCTTTTCAGGTATTAATTGCCTTAAAGAACAGCTCCTCCTAGGTTAAACACAAGCAGAAAGTGCTGGAGAAACTCAGCAGATCTGGCGGCATCTGTCGAGGGAAAAACAGAGTTAACGTTTTGAGTCCAGTGACCCTTTGTCAGCACTGAAAATAGTTGGGTAAGAATGGTATTTATGCTGACGGTGGGGTGAAGGTTTGCTGACAAGGGCGGTGCTGTTGTTGTCTGGTGTGCTGACCTCTTGTGGATGCTGAGCGCCAACTCTCGAATATCTCTTCCTATCTCCCCCCAGATCGTGACCCCACAGTCGAACATCACTTCATTGTGCCCACAACTATTAGTACCTCATCTTATCTGCGGACATCCCCACATCCTTACAGCTTTCTACCACATAGTCCATCAACTCTATACAATTGGCTTCTAACTTCTTCCCAAAGCCCACAAACAGAACTTCCCAGGCAGAACCATTATATCAGCCTGCTCCTGCCTTATGGAACTTATTTCTTCCTGCCTTAACTTGATTTGCACTCCCCTCGTCCAGTCCCTTCCCAATTATATCTGCAATTCCTCTGATGTTTTATGTCAGTTTCAGTTTCCACTTTGCCAGCACCAACAGCTTCCTTTTCAACATGGACGCACAGTCTCTTTATACATCCAGTCACCCATTGAAATGGTCTGAGTGCCCTCCGTTTCTTCCTTGAGTGAAAGCCTAAACTGTCCTCATCCACCACCACTCTCCACTGCATGATACCCCTTTAACTCCACTCACTTTCTTCAGGTCAAAGGTTTAGCTATGGGTACTCACATTGGCCCCTTTATGTCTGTCTCTGTGGATTATATGGAAGATTCCTTATTCCAATCCTACTTGGGCCCCAACCACAACTCTTTCTCCAGCACATTAATGACATTAATTGGTGTTGCTTCCCTCTCTTGCATGGAATTAGAAAAATTTATCAATTTGCTTCCAATTTCCATCCTGCTCTCATCTCCACCTGGTCCATCTCTGATTCCTCCCTTTCCTTCCTCGACATCTCTGTTTCCATTTCTGGGGATAGGCTAACCACTGATATCTATTACAAAACCGACTTCCACAGTTACCTGGACTATACATCCTCACACCCTGCTTCCTATAAGGATGTCATCCCATTCTCCCAATTTCACCATTGCCTCTTTTCTGACGATACCACCATTGAAAGGGGGGCCTCTGAAATGTCCATCATTTTCCTCACGGAGTATTCCCCACCACCATGGTTGACAGAGCTCTCAACCGTGAACGGCCCATTTCCTGCATTTCTACCCTCGCCAGCTCATCTGCTCACACAAGAACGATAGAGACCCCTATTGTCACTTTCCATGCACCATCTTTCCTATCCAAAGGATCATAAGCCACCATTCCGCTTCCTCCAGCAGTATACCACCACTGGACACACATGCCCCTCACCATCCTTGTTAGCATTCCACAGTGACTGTTTCCTCCAGGACACCCTGGTCCACTGGTCCTCCACTCCAAAACCTCCCCACACCCCCATGGCACCTTCCCATGCAATCACAAAAGGTGCAACACCTGTCCATTTACCTCCTCCCTCCTCACTATCCCAGGCCTCAGACACACCTTCCAGGTAAAGCAGCACTTCATTCAATCTTCCTTACTGTATTCAATACTCAATTTAAGATCTGTTGTACATTGGAGAAATGAAACACAGACTGGGTGACTGCTTTGCCGACACCTATGCTCTGTCTGTGAAAATGAACCTGAGCTTCCAGTTGCTTATCACCTCAAGACGCCACTGGTTCCCATTCCCAACATCTCTGTCTTGAGCCTGCTGCAGTGCTCCAATGAAGCTCAACTTCACCTTCCATTTAGGAACCTTATCTTTCAGGACTCAACATTGAGTTTAACAATTTCCGAACATTGATACCCTTCTCCATGTTCATTATCATTCCCTTTATCCCTAGGTCCTGACTTATATGGGTTGCTCCCTACACAGCCAACCCTTTTTCAACCATCTACATTTCTTATTAGGACCCTACCTAGCATTCAACTCTCTCAGCTTATCATCAACAATCTCCTTCTTTGCTGATCCTTTTTTACCCCCTCCCCCTCTCTCTCCCCAGGCCCTGTCTGCATGTGCTCTAATCACTCCACCTTCCCCCCCCGCCCCCATCTTGTTACCAGCATAAATACCACCCTTTCCCAGCTATTTTCAATTATGACAAAGGGTCACTGGACTCAAAGCATTTTTCTCTACACAGATGCTGCCTGCATCCACAGTTCTTTGTTTATTATAGCTCCTCCTGGACATTTGTTTGGTTATTGAATTATTCGTATAATTGCTTCAGTTAAGTAAAATAGTTTTAGCACTATGCATTTCTCCCCAAACCTCTGACATTATACATGGCTTACAAGGTGGAGCTTGAACTCTGCTGATTGAGGTCAAAACATTCAAGGACATTTTATTGCTATCCTGAAATTTTGGTGAATCTTTGATGTCCCAAATGTCTTGCATGTCCCCAAATGCAGCGGACATTCTCTGGCTTTAATATTGCTGTTAAATATTTGTATCCCTTGGACAATCTTTAGTTTCCTTAAATCAGAGAAGAAAATTGAGTTTCTAAAAGAAGTCAACTTTTCCTTTTGTTGTTATAATGAGTATAATCACATGTAATCCTTCTTGTCTTGCTTGTATTCTTTTTCATGTGCAATATGATTTTATCAGTTTCAATTATAGATATTAAAGCTGACTGTGATGTGTTTTTTCAAACCTTTGGATTGGATGTATCTACAGTCTATTGCTTACTACTATCAAAGATGCCTGACGATCAGTTTTTGAACATTCATTTACAGTTGGAAAACAATTGAATAATTCTCCCTGACCTCAGAAATAAGTAGATCTTCAGAACTATCAGCCATGAAGAGTTGATGTGGACCAACATAAGCCATCTGGAGAGATGCCCGTTTTCTCTTGGGTTCTTTTGACACCAATGAAATCCTCTTCTTGTATTGAGTTACATTGATCACTAGTACTTGCCATCAGAATTGGTTGAGGTTCTCCAACCCAGTATAGAATATTAAGAGCAAAGCTTACATTTCTACACAGAAGAGTTGGTCTTTGATAATATATAATGTATGAGGCACAATAGAATAGTTGGAGTCTTTTTCCCAGGGTGGAAATGTCAAACATTAGGGGGCATAGGTTTAAGTTTTTTTTATACAGAGGCTGGTAGGTGCCTGGAACACACTTCCGGGGAGATACATTAGCAATATTTAAGAGATATTTAGACAGACATGCGAACAGGTAGGGAATAGAGAGACACCGACTATGTGCATGCAGAAGTGATTAGTTTAGAAAGGTATGATGCTCAGCATAGACATGATGGGCCAAAGAGCCTATTCCTATGCTACACTGTTCTGTGTTCTATTTCACACTACACTCCTTTAACCATGGTTTAGCATGCAGTTCTCTGTCAGTAGGTTGTTTCTTTCCCTTCAAACAAGGGATGATTTCAGATATTCAGGAATACTTGACCCGATGTCAAATTGAAATGACTTCGATGACCTGTATGATCTGAGTCATATCCAATTCATATGAGTCAGCTATCATTACTTGGGATGGTTTAGTTGGCTCTTCCAAAAGTGAAATATTGTTGTATGTGTTCTAACGAAAGTATTTCTTAACACTCTGGGATTTCTTACAAGGCTGCTTGTTGTAAGATGTTAACTTTTTGTATAAGTAAGTTGTATTATTTCTGGGGTATTGACTTTTGCACATTGTTTGGAAATGTCCCACTTATGTAAAAAAAAGTAATGATTAAATAAGGCTGGGCATTGTTTCCATTCATGTCTGTATTTTTTAACTCCACATCTGGTACAGAGTTCTAGCATCAAATGATTTAGATTTAATATTATCATCATCAATTTTCTTCAAAATTGCAATTTTTTTTACTGGATAATGAAAATGAATTGCTATGCAAGCTTTTTTTTATTAAAAAGCTTTGTAGATTTTAACTAAGATTTTGAAACTTCTATCTTTGTTTTTCTAGATACTTTTAAAATTTCTGTTAATTTTATGCAGAAAACCTCTTAAATGTTTCTGAATTATCCTTCTATCTCTGCTGAATCTGTTTCTCTGAATGCGCAATCTGGACTGGATTTGCCTCTAACAGGGTCCTTTACTTGGGGAGGCAATATTTATGTTACTTCCCATAACATAAGAAACTAGATGTGGATATTTTGCTGTTGAAGAATCCAGCAGACCTACTACAACTATCAATTATGTACATACATTATTCTCAGCCATGTGAGTGTCTGAGTGAATATCAGGCTATTAGCTTATTACAGAGCAGCTTGCTTCCAGTAGCGTGTCATGTTTCAAGTGATCAGAACGATAATGGAGTGTGAGACCTTTGTACCCTCATTTCACACGCTATGATATAGTGATAATACCATAGGGTGTGTCTCTTAAAATTAACTTACATATTGATTATGTGACATAATTAAACTTCTTATTATTCAAAATTTAAAAAATTATCCTAACAGATATGCATAGTTGAACACAGGCATGTGCTGTCAATTCAATAATAATTCAAACAGATAAAACATGGTTTACAAGACAAACATTTCAAACTTTAATGCAATGCTTTGGATGTTTGACAGCTTGTCCAGATCGAATGATCCTATATCCATCTGGAGAGGCACATTTGTTCTCTATTGTACTTGTTTGACAACTTGGTTGCTTTGCAGATGTTTGTTCCCATTCAACATCAACACACCATTATTATCATTGGAGTGTTCTTCCTTACTTTTTTGTGATGATTAGTGCACCATATATTGTCTGAAATCGCTTGTTTTCCTTCACAATGTTGCGCCATGATCAACATTGACTTGATTTGATCCCAGTATATTGGTTAGTAATTATCTCTCATTGAATTTCAGATATTGATGCTCTAGTATTGATCACATAGCTATTTATGGAAATGTACTGTGATCAAATTGGCTGCTGCATTTTCTACTTTACAACAATGACTGCAGTTCAAAAGATACCTCATTGGCTCTATCAAACATCACTTGTTTAGCTTCAAATTGGGTGTATAAATATTAATGAGCTAGCGACTCTTGTTATAATTAAGCATGTGGAGGATGTATGCTCTACTTAATTTCTGTGAAATACCGTTTTTAACAAATTGTCTGCAGGCACCCACAGGCTAAAATTCAGAATCAATTACTTGAATAAACTACAACAAGCTTTTCAGAGAATGATGAAAACCAATCTAGCCTGTTTTAACCGCTATCCTTATCTTTCACACAATGGCATTTTCATAATTATTGCTGTGTTTTATATGTCAATGGTTACGTCCCATCAAACATACCATAATGACTCATACACCCAGCAAGTCTCACACCCATTAATTCTAACGCAGGTAGATCATACCTTAATGCTGCTATCAGAGGAGAGGGTAGCACTGTGGTAATCTCATTGCGCTAGCAATTTAGAAGCCAAGGGACTTGGAGGAGATTACAGACATGGAAACTGAGAAGGTCTGTGGCATGATTTGAAACCACTGAGAAAAAGTTTAAAATCAAGATGTGTTTGACTGGAATCCAATGTAGATCAATAAACACAGTGGTGATGGGGGGGATGAGACTTGCTGCAAGTTAAGACACTGTCACCAGAGTTTTGGATAACATCAAGTTTCCCGGAAAGAGGCAAAGTGTTTTAAGATCAAAGTGCAGTATGCCTTGTGATAGCTATCCCTAGGTCGCCTATGTCTAATTTACCTACGAACTATGCATTTTCAGAAGAGACTGAGACAGAGATATTATTGCAACAGTTACGTTTCATTGACTTTACACAAATCTGAGCACTAGTTACAATAAATTTAGAGAATATAAAGGTCAGGATACATTTAGAATATTGTGTACAGTTTACAGGAAAGACATTTAAAACTACAGGAGATCTACAATGTAAATTCACTACAACATTGCAGATTCGCCCAATTGGGAATGAATACAAGATCACAATCTCAGGATAAGGGATTGGCCATTTAACACTAAAATAAGAGAAATTACTTCACCTGACAGATTGCTAATCATTGGAACTCTCAATTCTAGTGAGCTGTAAACGCTCAGTCATTGGTGAGGCAGAGGTTGAAAGATTTTTGGGTATGAAAGGAGATAAGGAATATAGAGAATATATGGGCTTCTGCAGTTGAGGTAGGTGATCAACCAGCTTACCAACTGTGCAGAATGCTCGAAAGGCTAGTTGACCTGCTCCAATTCCTGTTTCTTATATTCTCTTGTATTCTCAGGAATGAGAAGCTGTCCTAATGTGGAGCAATTTGAGATTCTGAAGTTATTTTCATTAGAGTACAGTCAGTTAGATTGAGTAGCAGTTTCCAAGATTAATAGCATAAATGTTAGCAGAAAATATATCAAAGAATCCATTTTGCCGTCAGGATGTTGTGATTAAAAGACAGTTTTTGCAAGATTTGTTGACATGTGATACCTGTAGAATGTGTGTCACCAAAGTGTGTGTAATTTCATAGGGATACAAAAACTAGAGAAAGTGGTTCAGACCTTTGAGTCTGTTCCACCATTTAATGAAATCATGGTTGATCTACCTTCTACCTCCATGCACCTACCTTTGCATCATATCCCTTTGATAACAAAATACAGCAATCTCAGTCCTAAAATTAACAACTGATTAAATAATAATTGCTGATATTGGAAAAGAGTTTCAAACTTCTACCATCTTTTGTGTGTGGATATATTTCCTAGATGAGCTTGTACCTCAAATATTTAGACTATGTTACCTTGTCTGAGATAACAGATATAGTTTCTCTATAACTACCCTATCTATTCACCTTAATGTTATTAGAACTGGAATAAAATCATTCCTTAGTTTTCTAAATTCTAGGGAATGCAATCCTAGTTTGGGTAATCGCTCCTTGTATTTTAACCATTGGAGTTTTGGAATCATTCTGGAAAGCATATGTTACAGTCCCTTCAAGACCAATAGATATTGTGCCAACAACTGCTCACTGTATTCCAGACGTAGTCTATCAAGGCCATTACAATCCTAAAATATGACTTTAATCTCATTGCATTCAAACCTTTAGATATAAAAGTTTTCCATTTGTTTTTCATTATTTTCTGTACCTGTTCTGGATTATTTAACAATTATATACTTGAACACCTATGTCTCTTTGGATTGCTGCTTTTTCTAGGTTTTCACCATTTCTGAAGTATCCTTGTCTATCATTTCGAAGTTCAAATTGAATGACATCACAAATGTCTAGAATGCAATCCATTTGCCACAGTTTTAGCCATTCACATAATTTATCAACATCGATGGAATCTCCACGATCTATCTCAATAAACACTACCAACCCATAATAATAGTCAACAGCAATGGTGTGAACCTTTGATCTGTTACTTATAAATTCTGTGTCTGATAGTACCTCTCTCACTAACACCTGAAGAAGGACTGAGGCTCCAAAAGCTTGTGATTTCAAATAAACCTGTTGGACTATAACCTGGTGTCGTGTGATTTCTGACCTTGTTCCGGATAATCTTCAGGCTGTTCTGGTTGGTGATGTAGATTGATAGAGATTGGACCTCCGTGGTGAACAGGAGATGGGTAACATCAGGAAATTTGAAACAGTTAAAATGACAGTGG
Source organism: Rhincodon typus (assembly GCF_021869965.1). NCBI lineage: Eukaryota > Metazoa > Chordata > Chondrichthyes > Orectolobiformes > Rhincodontidae > Rhincodon > Rhincodon typus. The sequence continues at coordinate 25,455,836 of NC_063334.1, forward strand.
GTATAGATTGAGTCATGGCTGTAAATGGAGCGAGACTGGATAAGGAGAGAAAAAATGTGTCAGAATAGGAAAAAATCAGTTCAGTGAGGTAGGAACAGGCTGAAATGATAAGTCCACCAGGGCAGACCTGCTCATAGCTCTTGGGAAGGCTGATGGGATGAATTTCTCAAAAGAAACCAGCACAATCTCTCTGTGTAGGGATCCACCAAAAATGTGAAGTGAGCTCTTGTGTATTATAATTTGATGTGGGAACTATTGGAGAAAAACACAACCTGGAAGTCTTGCACTCTTTATATATAAAAGATAAATAAAATGACTTCACATGTCAAAGCAGAGAAAATTATTTAACATAATGAAGAGATACAATGAAAACTAGAACTTAGAAAATATGACAGCCTAGTTAATGAATTAATAGCATAAGTATTATGAAAGTTATATATGGTTGTAGCTATTAGTCAATCATCAAGACTTGAAAGAAAAACCAGAAATAGAAAGGCAGAGCAGAGAGAAGCAAAGGCAAAAAGTGAGCCAAGGGGGTCAGAATACAAAGTGAATTAATGCTGATAATCGAGACAGTTTAAAACATTGTGCAGCTAAAATAGAACATAATTGTAAGGGAGAAACTCAAACTCCCCTCTCAATCCACTCTTGGATCTCACACTTTGATAAGTGGGTGTTTACCTTTGGGGAAACAGTAGCTCTGATTCCTGAATCATAAGCTGTCAGCAGGGACTTGCTCTGGCGGGGACCTAGTGTGAACGAACCCATGGTGTTAACTTAAATCTTTCTCTTAGCATGCTCTCTGTGCTGAACAGAGAGAAACTGCTATCCATGAGGGCATTAGAGAGGATTCAGTAAAAATCCAGAAGGATAGTAACACAGATGAGGAACTTCAATTATGTGGATAGGTTGGTGAATCTGAGGCTGTTTTCCCTGGAGAAGAGAAGTTTAAAAGGTGTTTTGATACTGGCATTCAAAATCACTGAAGGGTCTGTACAGCGTAGATAGGGAGAAACTGCTCCCAATGGTGGAAGGATTGGCAACACTGATTTAAGGTAGCTGGCAAAAGGCAATGGTGATATAAGGAAAAGTGATTACGATCTGGAACACACTGCCTGTGTATGTTGTGGAGGCAGATTTAATCGTGGTTTTCAAAAGGGTATGGATAATTATCTGAGGACCAAACATTTGCAGGGCCACAGAAAATAAAAGGCAGGGAGTGGAATTAGGTGAGTTGCTCTTGCAGAAATCTGACAGGAGCACATAGACCAGAAAGCCTCCTCCACGCTGTAACCATTCCACAATTCAATTCAGGAGCTCTTAAGCATGGTGCCATATTCTGTATGGGCAGCTGACAGGATAGGCAAATAAAATAATTCAAAATGGGATATATTGTAGGGTTAGAGCCAAGGGGCCATGCTTAATAATGCAAGGATTGTTCCTAATCTCCTTTAATGTTTAGACACTGGAACCTTGTAAAGAGGGATTAGATAAACAGAAACTAATTGCATTCACTTGTTTAGTGGCTGTTAAGGGTAAATGGGGCTATGTTTTGTAATGTTGGTTTACTGGATGTTTCTGGGGATTAACCTACCTACATAATGAAGAATGTTTTTGCCTTCAGGTACAGACCAATATTCACTCCTTTACTCAAAAATTGGCACACAACTTAAAATGCTTTACTTTAAAGGAAACGTAGTCTGATGCTTACAGAGCATACTCTGAGATATTGTTGTCTTCTAACAAAGAAGTTCAATGTATATTTAAGAAAACTGAACACACTTGGTGCAAAATTCACCCAACAGTTTAAACCCCAGATATAGTTTACTAGAAATATATAATTGTGCCTTGTAGAATTGCTAAGTAATTTTATGAGTTTCATTATTTTGAATTATTTCCAATGGAGATAGAATGTTCATCACAATGAATAGTCAGGAGCAAGCTGGCTGAATTTATGAATCCCAAAAGAACTTTTAATACTCGGAATTGATGTGTTTTGGACTTTAGGGTTTGATTTAAAGAATCACAAAGTTGTTACAGCACGTAAGGAGGCTATTTGGCCCATCATATCCACAGCAGCTCTCCAAATGAGCAACTCACCCAATTCCAGTCTCTTACCTTCTCCCTGGAACTTTGCACATTCTTTTGTTCAGATAACAGTGTATATCTTTCAGTTGAATCTTCCAACTCTCAGGCAGTGCATTCTAGAACTTAACAACTCACTGGATGCAAGTTATGCCGAATGACATTTTGCTTCTTCAGCCAATTATCTTAAATCTGTACTGTTTTGTTCTCAAAGAGTTTCAAAACAATTTCTTCCATCTAGATCCGTCATGATTATTAACACCGCTATCAAATCTCATCTCAACCTTCATTTCTGCAAGGAGAACAGTACCAACATATCCAATCTATTCACAGAACTGAAATTCCTCATCCCTGGAACCATTTTCATGAATTTATTTCTGCATCTTTTCCAATATTCTTGTAACCTTCCTAAAGTGTATCACCTACAACTGGGCTCTCCAGCTGAGGGTGAGCTTATGTCTTATACACATCCAACATAACCTTGTTAATTTTTAATAAAGTCCACAATGCTGTATACCCTAGTATGTGCTCTCTCCACCTGGGGAGCCACCTTTGGTGACTTATGCACATATGGATCCAGAGCCCTCTGAGCCTATATCCCATTTAGAGTAGTACCCTTTATTTTATACTACCTTTCCATGTTCTTCCCACTGAAATGAAGCACTTCACATTTATTTACAATGAACTTCATCTGCAATTTATGCACACGTTCCACCTACTCATCTCTGTCCTTCTGAAAGTCTGTATTCTCCTCCTCACAGGTCATAATGCATCAAAGTTCGCAACATCTTATCTTTTGATCAAGCACTGAGTGCCCTTGATTGAGGGACTCCCCACACCCCAGGAGATACAAATCCAGCTGGGCAGTTTTACCCATGACAGATGGGTTAGTCCAGTAGTCATTGGATAAGACTCTTAAGTGAACATGAGTTGGCCACTTCCCACCCAGAACTTATTTCTGCTGGTGGGAGTGCAGCAGGGTCCAGGTCCACCAACATCTCTCCTAATTACAAGCCCTTTCCACCTCCAAGTGTGTAATGAAAGGATGAAAGATTTCATGCATAATCCTTTGTAATTTTGTCATAGCTTTTTTTTTTTAGAATCCCTACAGTGTGGAAGCAGGCCCATCAAGTCCACACCAGCCCTCTGAAAAGCATCCCACCCAGACCCACCCCCATCCCTGTAACTCTGCAGGGGCCACTGCTGTTTGTCATTTTTATAAATGACCTGGATGAGGGCGTAGAAGGATGGGTTAGTAAATTTGCGGATGACCCCAAAGTCGGTGGAGTTGTGGATAGTGCGGAAGGATGTTGCAGGTTACAGAGGGACATAGATAAGCTGCAGAGCTGGGCTGAGAGGTGGCAAATGGAGTTTAATGCGGAAAAGTGTGAGGTGATTCACTTTGGAAGGAGTAACAGGAATACAGAGTACTGGGCTAATGGTAAGATTCTTGGTAGTGTGGATCAGAAAGATCTCGGTGTCCATGTGCATAGATCACTGAAAGTTGCCACCCAGGTTGATAGCGTTGTTAAGAAGGCGTACAGTATGTTATGTTTTATTGGTAGAGGGATTGAGTTTCGGAGCCATGAGGTCATGCTGCAGCTGTACAAAACTCTGGTGCGGCTGCACTTGGAGTATTGCATACAGTTCTGGTCACCGCATTATAGGAAGGATGTGGAAGCATTGGAAAGGGTGCAGAGGAGATTTACCAGGATGTTGCCCGGTATGGAGGGAAGGTCTTATGAGGAAAGGCTGAGGGTCTTGAGGCTGTTTTTGTTAGAGAGAAGAAGGTTAAGAGGTGACTTGATAGAGACATACAAGATGATCAGAGGATTAGATAGGGTGGACAGTGGGAGCCTTTTTCCTCGGATGGTGATGGCTAGCACGAGGGGACATAGCTTTAAATTGAGGGGTGATAGATATAGGACAGACGTCAGAGGTAGGTTCTTTACTCAGAGAGTAGTAAGGGCGTGGAATGCCCTGCCTGCAAAAATAGTAGACTCGCCCACTTTAAGGGCATTTAAATGGTCATTGGATAAACATATGGATGATAATGGAATAGTTTAGGTTAGATGGGCTTCAGATTGGTTTCACAGGTCGGCGCAACATCGAGGGCCGAAGGGCCTGTACTGCGCTGTAATGTTCTATGTTCTATGTTCTATGTTCTGCATTGTCCATGGCTAACCCATCTAACCTACACATCTTTAGACTGTGGGAGGAAGCCTGAGCACCTGGCAGAAACCCACAGAGACATGGGGAGAATGTGCAAACTCAGAACAGTCAGTCACTTGAGTGTGGAATCAAAAAAAAATGTGCCACTTCCAAGGAACAGCTTTAACCCTGTACAATCTGACTGAAACTCCGAGCAAACCACACCCTCAATTCACCATCTCCCAACCCCACTAGCCAATCCTGCTGAACATCAACCTCCAAGAGGAGACAAAAGTCAGAACATGCATTTCTACAGTGCCTTTTATAACCTCAGCAGTCTCCCCCACACGCTGCTGCTGCTCTGACTGATCAACAACTTCAGGCAGCAGATGGCTTTGCTGTCCCAGGAAATGGTCCATCGAAAAGCCCACCGGCTGACCCTTTTAGTTGCTGAGACACACCACACTCAGTGGATTTTCTCTATTCACAGTAATTGGAGGTGTTGTTTGTGATTTTGTGCCCAGCACGACACTTAGAAAAATAACAGAAGACTGAATGAAATAATGCAACCAAGCTGTAGACAGTCTCTCCCTTTGTCAATCCATCATGGTCAACGATGACTTGCTTCTACATTAGAAATTAGTTCTCAGATGACTGAAGAGTCCTACAGTCTCTATCTCTGTGGGATGCATTGTTATTGGGGAACGGGAGGCTGGGATGCCATGGTTACAATGCATGGTTACATGTCAATGCTTCATTTCAACCCATCATCAGCGATGACACTCAAGGTGTGCAGCTCCTTCTTGGGTTTTCCAGATATCCACGTTGCATTTCTTCAAGGAGGCTTGAAGAACTTCATCTGCCCTCCTAGGGCTCACTTTCCATAAGTGCACAGTAAGCTCCCACAAGCAGCAACCAAACAAATGACATGGGTTAGGTACTCACTGCGTGATAAATATTTAGCTGGACCACAGGGGAAAACCTTGCTATTCTTCTTCAAATAATGAGATAGAATGTCCTTTATATTCACCTGAGAGGGTAGATCGGGCACTGGTTTAACGTCCCATTCAAAAGATGGAAATGATGGTCTAGTAATGCAAAATGTAGTCAGGATAATCCTAGTACACCCATACCACAGGCAACTAATTCCCATCGAATTTCTGCATGGACAACAAAGATGGTGACTGCACCTTGATTGCAGAATGTGGAATGATTTTACTGAAATGAATTTCTTTCTTCTGATGCAGAGTAAGTTCCTTGTTGTGCCTGGGAAAGGGTTATACCTGCTCCTAAGCTTCACCTTCCAGATTGGGATGATGCCCTCAAATGCAGAGATAACAAAAACCGACACACACTGTCTTTACTTCTCTCATGTCTTACAGGTGAATTCACCCACAGTCTCTTCAGCATAATGGGGAGCGCAGTCTCTCCTAATGAAGTAATACCTGACAATGTTATGTCAGTGCTGCAGCCTGAGCTGATGTTTGAACAACTAAATGGTACTTCAAGAGATCAGCTGTTCAGCTGGAAACAGTATTTTCATTGTGCAGGTCGGAGAGTTGTGAAGCTGCCCAACCAAGAGCAATGCATACTCTGAGGAGTAAATGCAATGTGGAATCCAGAGCGTGGCTTTTGTTAACAGTGTTGTCTTAGCTAAGGATTTGATTGATTTGTTAGAATGTGAAAAGAATGAATCTGTCCTTCCATTTGCAAGCTCACCGAGAGCTAATAGAGAGCTAGCAAGTGAAAGATGCCTAGATGTTATCTGTGATTTTTTTTTTTACCAGCGAACAGAGAGAATTTACAACATATTTGTAAAAAGACCAAGGATATGTGTTATTCTGCTGAGATATTACAGATAAGCTGCAAGAGCTACCATGTATAACTCCTTTATTGTGAGTATAGCTTTGTCTACCTATAGAGGCATACACTTACCTTGCAGAAGGAATTCTTTGGAGGAGTGGTTGTCATAGGAGGAAAGGTTGAGTACAATGGGACTTAGTAGCATGAGAAATGATCTCTTTGAAAAGTATGATATTTTTTAGATGGCTTGATAATGTAGATACCATAAGGCTCTTTCCCCAGGTTGTCCAGAATTAAAGGAATGGTCAAGTGTTCTGGCCATCATTTATCTCTCAACTAACATCACTAAATTGATTAATTAATAATTTATCACAGTGCTGTTTCTTTTCTCCATCTTAGCTGCTACATAAAGCTACTGTAAAATCATTGCTAAATTGGGGGGGTGGCATGAGTTGGCACTAAATTGGCAAAGGGCCTTGAGGAGTTGGTGGAGGAAGCATAGGTTGGAATGGATGTCATAGATACCATGACAATGGGCAGGGGGTGAGGATTGGAGGCCTGGTTTTTGTTTTATTGGGTACTTTTATATCTTAAAGTAATTGCTGGTGCACTGATGCAGGCCTTCCACCCAACCAATATAGGGGAGGCAATGGCGTAGTGGTATTATCGCTGGACTGTTAATCCAGAGACCCAGGTAATGTTCTGAGGACCTGGGTTCAAATCCCATCACAGCAGATGGTGGAACTTGAATCCAATAAATATCTGGAATTAAGAATCCAATGATGACCCGTGACTCCATTGCCGATTGTTCGAAAAAACCCATCTGGTTCACTAATGTCCTTTAGGGAAGGTAACTGCCATCCTTACCTGGTCTGGCCTACATGTGACTGCAGACCCACAGCATATGTGGTTGACTCTTAACTGCCCTCTGGGCAATTAGGGATGGACAATAAATGCTGCCTAGCCAGTGACATTCTTATCCTGTGAATGAATAAAGAAAGAAATTCTTGCAGCCTGGCATCTTTTGCAATGTTTCCAGAATTGGTCACTGCAATTCCGAGAAAATTCAGCCCTTGGAACAGAAACCTGAAGACCTGAAGCACTTTCTCCCAGGTCAGGGTTGTGGATTTGGTATGGCTCTAACTCTGCACTCTTAACGCAGGGGACAAACTCAGGCTGAAGTGTCATTGGATTAGTCAGCTCCACTTCAATTCCACTTTCCTGTCCAATTCCCAAATCCCTCAGTTTCCTTAAGACCCAAAAATCTGTTGATTGTGCTTAATATCCACTAAAAAGATTCACATTTGAGACTCTCAAGCCAGGATAAACATCCTTTGGGTATCTCTGTCTTCTACGTCCACCCGAGAGAACAAAAAGGGCCATGGTTTAACATCTCACTGACACCTCTGGCAATGTAACACTCCTTAAGCATTGCGCGGGGTGGTTTAGTCTAGATTTTCATGCTTGAGTCTGCGGAATTGGGTTTAAAACCAGAAACTTGATTCAGATGCAAGAATTCTACAGCCGACAAGTTAGACTTCAAGTTATTTGGACACCAGTGCAATGAATTAGTTTCACCGATGTACTCGCACAAGTTCTGAACATTGTTAACAGCAGTGTGCCAACTATAAATCCATGTTAGTACTGCTGCGAACCTGCCATTGCCTTCTAAGTGTTTAATACTTTTTTGCACTGCATATGTAGAGACTGTAGATCTCTATTGTACAACAGGTTCTGGATGTACTGATAAATAAATCAATAAAAGTTAGTTTGCAGGTACTGAAAGTGATTAGAAAGGAAAATGGAATGTTGGAGTTTATTGCAAGTAAAATGGAATATAAAAGTAAAAGTGTTGTGTGGCAGCCGTGTAGGGCCTTGGTGAGACCAAATCTAGAGTATTGTGTATAGTTTTGTTCTTCTTACTTAAGAAAGAAAATAATTGCAATGAGGATCAGTTCAGCAACTCCGAGTATGAAAAGATTGTCTTATGAGAAAAAATTGGGCTTATAACCATCATAATCTCATAGAATGAAAGAATGAATCATTGAATCAATGATTGAATTGAACCCCGGTTCAGTGAAGGTGGCAGGAGGGCAAACCAGGCGCAACACCAGCCTAAAAGTAAGGTGTCATCCCAATGAAACTACAAAACAGTGCCAATCAACCTAAGCAGGGAGTGATAGATGGAGCTAAGTGATCACACAACCAATGGATCAGATCTAAGCTCTACAGTCATGCCACATCCAGTTGTGAATGGTGGTGAACAATTGAATAGCTCACTGGAGGAGGAGGCTCCACAAATATCCCCATCCTCAATGATAGGAGGGCAAAAGATAAGGTTAAAGTATTCGCTGCAATCTTCAGCCAAAAGTGCTGAGTAGGTGATACTTTTAAGCCTTCTTCAGAGGTCCATTACATCACAGATGTCAGTCTTCAAGCAATTTGATTCACTTGAAGTGATATCAAGCAGGCACTGGATCCTGAAAAGGCTAAGGGTGTTGACAACATTCTGGCAATAGTCCTGAAGACTTGTGTTCCAGAACTTGCCACACACCATCCAAGCTGTTACAGTAAAGCTAAAACACTGGCATCCACCTGACAGTGGAAAATTGTTCAGGCATGTCCTGTACATGAAAAGTGAGACAAATCCATCCCGGCCAATTACCAATCCAACAATCTACTTCTCATCATCAGTAAAGTGATGGAAGGTGTCATCAACAGTGTTATCAAACAGCATCTGCTCAGCAATAACCTGCTCAGTGACACCCAGTTTGGGTTCTGCCAGGGTCACTCAGCTCCTGACCTATTACAGCCTTGGCTCAAACATGGACAAAAGAGCTTCATTCCAGGTGAGGTGAGAGTGATGGCCCTTAACATGAAGGCCACATTTGAACAAGTGTGGCATCAAGGAGCCCTAGGAAACTAATTAATTGGAATCATAAGGAAAACTCTTCACGGTTGGAGTCATACCTGACACATAGGAAGACGGTTGTGGTTATTGGAGGGCAGTCATTTTAGCTCCAGGACATCTCTGCAGGAGTTCCTCAGTGTAGTGCAATATGTCCAATCTTCTTCAACTATTTCATTAATATCCTTCCCTCCATCATAAGGTCATGGGAATGTTGCTGATGATTGCACAACGTTCAGCAACAGTTGTGATTTCTTAGATACTGAAACAATCCATGCCCAAATGCAGCAAGACATGGATAACATCCAAGCTTAGACTGACAAGTGCCAAGTAACATTCATGCAACACAAATGCCAGACAACGACCATCACCAATAAAAGACAATGTAACCACTGCCCCTTGACATTTAATGGCATTGTCATCGCTGAATTCTTCACCAGCAACATGCTGGGGGCAATAATTGACAAGAAATTGTACTGGACTCATCACATAAACACAATGGCTACAAGAGCAGGTCAGAGGCTAGGAATACTGCAGTGAATAGTTCACCTCCTGATTCCCCAAAGCCTGTCCATCATGTAGGATACATAAGTCAGGAGTGTGATGGAATCCTCCCCACTTGCCTGGATGAGTGCATTTCCAACGACACTCAAGAAGCTTGACAGGACAAAGCAGCTAACTTAATTGGCATCACATTCAGTCAATAAATCAGTGTGTATCATCTACAAGATGCACTGTAGAAATTCACCAAAAATTCTGAGACAGCACCTTCCAAACCTATGATATAAACCATATAGAAGGACAGAGAACACCACCACCTACAATTTCACCTTCAAGCCAACCACTATCTTGACTTGGAAATATATTGTCATTCCTACAACATCAAAATCCTGGAATTCCCTCCCTTAGGGCATTGACAGAGCAAATACCATATTATACTTCTCCTTGTGAGGGCAGTCCAGAACTAAAAAAAAGAGGCAACCAGAATTGTATGTAGTACTCCAGAAGAGACCTCACCAGCATCCTGTACAACCTCAACATGACTTCCCAACACCTATACTCAAAAGTCTGTGCAAAGAAGACAAGTGTGCTAAATGGCTTCGTAAACACCCTAGCTACATGTGATGCAAACTTCAAAGAATTATGTACCTGAACCCTAGGTTTCTCTGTTCTACAACACTACCCATGGCCCTAATTTTAATTGTATAAGTCCTGCCATTGTTTGTTTTACCAAAATGCAATTCCTTGCATTCATTCAAATTAAACTCCATCTGCCACTCATCAGCCCATTGACCCAAACAATCAAAATCTCTTTGAAATCTTAGATAATCTTCACTGTCAACTATACCACAAATTTTGGTGTTTTCTACAAACATATTAACCATGCCTTCTATATTCTCATCAAAATAATTTGTATAAAGAACGAACAAAAGCAGACACAGCACTAATCCCTGTGGACCGCCATTGGCCTCCAGTCCAAAAAATAACTTTCCACCACTACTCTCTGTCTCCTGTTGTTAAGCCAATTTTGGATCCAATTGGCAAGCTCACCCTGAATCCCATGTGACCTAACTTGACTAATTATACTACCATGCAGAACGTTATCAAAGGCTTTACTAAAGCCCAAGTAAACAATGTTTATCACTCTGCCCTCGTCAATCTTCTTGGTTACTTCCTTAAAAAAATCAAGTTTGTGAGACATGATTTCCCTCACGCAAAACCATGCTAACAATCCCTAATCATTCCTTGCATCTCCAAATGCATATAAATCCAATCTTTCAGAGTCACCTCCAACAACTTACCCACCAAAGTCAGACACACAGGTCTATAGTTTTAAGGTTTCTTCTTACATCCTTTTTTAAACAAAGACACAACATTAGCTAATCTTCAGTGATCTGGAACCTCAACTGTTGTTATAGATGATTCAAATATTTCTGGAAGGGACCCCACAATTTCCTCTCTAACTTCTCACAACATCCTGGGATACACTAGCTCAGGTCTTAGAGATTTATCCACCTTTATATTTTCTAAGACCTGCAGCACGTCCTCTTCTGTAATGTGAACTATTTTCAAAACATCAATATTTACTTTCCTGTTTTCTCTAGCCTCCATTTCTTACTCCACAGTAAAACTGATGTGAAATATTCATTTAATATCTCTCCCATCTCATGAGATTCAATACAAAGATGAACTGTTTGATCTTTAAGAGGCCCTACTCTCTCTAGTTGCTGTCTTACTCTTAGTGTACTTGTAGAATCTCTTTGGATTACCCTTAATCTTATTTGCCAAGACTATCTTATACCCCTTCTTTATTTTCCTGATTTCACTATTAAGAATGCCCCTGCACTCTTTATAATGTTCAAGAGATTAATTTGAACCCAGTTGTCTATATCTAATAAATGATTTTTTTTTTATTTTTGACTAGAACCTCAATACCTTTATTCATCCATTGTTCCACAGTAAAACTGATGTGAAATATTCATTTAATATCTCTCCCATCTCATGAGATTCAATACAAAGATGAATAGATAGAATAGTTTAGGTTAGATGGGCTTCAGATTGGTTTCACAGGTCGGCGCAACATCGAGGGCCGAAGGGCCTGTACTGCGCTGTAATGTTCTATGTTCTATTTTCTATGTTCCCTAATTCTACCAGCCTTACCTTTCAGTCCAACAGGAACATAAAGACTCTGAACTCTCATTATCACACTTTTGAAAGCCTCCCACTTGTCAGACAGCCCTTTACCTGTGAACACTCTACTCCAATCAACTTTTGAAAGTTCGTGTCTCATACCATAAAAAATTGCCTTTCTCCGATTGACTTTTATCCTTTTCTATGAACATTTTAAAACTAATAGAATTCTGATCACTAGACCTAAAGTGTTCCCCTACTATCACCTCAGTCACTAGCCCTGCCTGATTACCCAAGAGCAGGTCATGTTTTGCTCCTTCTCTAGTAGGAATATTTACATATTGATAAAGAAAATTTTCTTGAACACATTTAACAAATTCCTCACTATCCAAACCTTTTAGCACTATGGTGGTCCCAGTCAATGCATGGAAATTTAAAATCCCCTATTCTTACAACCTTATTATTCATACATAAATCTGATATCTCTCTGCATATCTTTTCCTCAATTTCCCTCTGACTACTTGGGGGGGCACATTATGAACCCATCAAGGTGATCATTCCTTTCTTATTTCTAATTTCAACCCATATACTCTCACCGGATGATTTTTCAGAAATATCTTCTCTAGATAAAGCATTAATGTTTTCCTTAACCAAAAACACCACTCCCCCTCCTTTCTTGCCTTCTTTCTTATCCTTCCTGTAGCATCTAAAACCCGGAACATTGAGCTTCCAGTCCTGTCCCTCCCTCAGTCAAGTTTCTATAATAGCTATGACATCCCAATTCATGTTTCCAAACATGCACTGAGTTCATCAGCCTCACCTGCAAGACCTCTTGCATTGAAGTAAATGTGGTTTAATAGTTCAGAGTTACTTCTTTCTCTGACTTGCTATTGTCTGTCTTTTCTAATTAGCTTGTTCTTTTCAGATTTATAAACATCCTCTCAAATCTTTCTATTTACAATGCTACTTTGCCCCTTCTTTAATAGTTCACAGTCTCCCTTAATAAAACTAGCAAATCTCCCTACTAGGATATTGGTCCCTTTCCAGTTCAGGTGAAGCCTTACCTTTTTGAACACGTCTTTTCTGCCCCCGAAGAGATCCCAATGATCTAAGAAACTGAATCCCTGAACAGTTCACCATCTCTTCAACCAGTAATTTATCTCCATTATCCTTTTATTCCATCCCTCATTTCAGCGTGGCACTGGGAGTAAACCAGAAATTATTACTTTTGAGGTTTTGTTTTTTAAGCTTCTACCTAACTTCTTATATTCATTCTGTTAACCCTTAATTGTTTCCCTAACTATGTCACTCATATCAATATGTACAATAGCTTCTGGATTCTCATTCTGCCTTTTAACAATATGTTTCAAACGTCTTGAGACATCCCTAATCCTGGCACAATTAAAGCAACACACCATCTTAGATTCACACTTAATGCCTTAGAATCTCCTATCTGTGCCTCTGACAGGAGAGTTTCAAATGTTTTGAGACATCCTTAATCCTGGCACCATGAAAGCAACACACCATCTTAGATTCATGCTCAATGCCACAGAATCTCCTATTTGTGCCTCTGACAGGAGAGTCCCCCGTAACAATTATTCTTTTAAATTTTGTCAAAAGCTGCCTAATGTAAGATTCATTCTTAGTACCCAAGTTCAGACTGCTATTTCTATTTTCCTCTGAGAGACTATCCCTTTCAACAGTGCCCAAAATTGTTTGAGAAAGGAATAGACACAGGAGACTTCTGAACTACCTTCTTACCTTTCCTGACAGTCATCCATCTATCTGACTGATCCTGCTGTGTAGTCACTTCTCTAAGTCCACTAGCCATCTTGCTCTGTGTTTCTTTATGCCCTCGATGATATTAAGCCTAAAAAGAAGCTTTCAGTAGCACCTCATAAATAAAATATTGTAAATGACCTTTCATACCCACAGAAATTAATGTTAAAAATGCAAATTTTTCTTTAAAAAATCAATCATATAAAACTTAAATAAAATCAACTATATAGCTGTACAATCAAATTAAAAACAATAACTTCTCAAGTAGTCCAGCAGACAGTTTTAATTCCTTGGATAAAATAAAAAACAATTCCTCCAGAGCTGACCATGTGAAGACTTCTCCAAACATAAACACAACTCCGTTTAGGCAAAAAAACTGTCCTCCACGATTCCAAAATAAAGCCTCTTTATCATGGTTAAAAAATTTCTATGAGTATAATTTTTTCGCAAGATATAAAAACCTTGAGCCGTCAATGTGTAGGCGTCTCCAAAACCTGGGAGTTTTGGGTCATGTGCAGGCAGGCGGGACTAGTTTAGTTTGGAATTATGCTTGTCATGGACAGGTTGGATCAAAATGTCTGTTTCTGTGCTGCATAACTCTATGATGAAGGCATACAGTTCAAAAATTAGAGATCTCTCAATTAAGATAGAGATAGGGAGCAGTCACTTCTCTCAGATAGTTGCCAATTCACTGGATTCTCCCTCCAAAAAAGCAGTGGATGCTGGGTCGTTTAATTTACTCATGATTTTGAGTTAGATGACAAGGGAATGAAGGGTTTTGGGTGGCAGGTAGGGAGTTGAGTTGAGGCAATATTTAGATCAGTCAAAATCTTATTGAAGAGCGGAGCAGGCTTGAAGGGCCAAATGCCAATTCCTGCTCCTAATTCTTATTCTTATGATAAACCTTTCAGAGTGTTACTACAACTACAAATTCAAATCCAGGAGTATGAGGTAAAACTTTACCAAATTGGTAATCTCTGGCATTTAAAGCTTGTTTAAAAAGATTCATAGAGAGCAATCTATGTTTTTTCATGCTTCCAAACATTCATCAAAAGTTAAGCTTCCTATGATCTAAATGCTCAACTATGAATCCATGGAAGCCATATTGAAACCTTCCCTTATTTGTTAAATAATAAGAATGTCAGCATTAATTTATTGGATGATTTGTCCCCAGAGGAGAGAAGGCTGATCCAGTAGAATATCATCTAAACAACACAGATAAACTTTCTTTAGAAGGTAAAGCTGAAAATATATGATAATTTGTTCAAAATTCTTTTTTAAATATCAAATCTTTTGGCACCAATCTATGCAGGATTATGGGATTAACTGTTCCAGTTATACATTTCTTCATTTTTCTTGATTGAATTGTTATTACAAGACTATTTTTATTCTGACAGTTTAGTCACAGCACATGAGGAAACTGGAACCTGCCACACTAATGAGATCCACCTAATCTATGCTGTCAACTTGTTATGGGTGAGGGATTTTCTTCTGTCACTTGTATGGCTTTGAATTGACTTCTGTTTAAAAGCATTCACTTGGTGTAAGAATAGCAGAAGTTAATGCCATTGTCATGCTGAGATTTTTGAACTGAATCCAGCCATGTAGCGCTGCGAGTTTATAAGGCCCAGCCTACTTGCCAACGTGTGCCTGAGTCTTGCCTTCCACTCCCGCATTGTCTCTGACAAGTGCATAAAAACTACAAACAGAAACAGGTCATGCAGCCCAACTGGCCTATGGTACTGTTTATACTTAACTTGAATCTCTTCCCATAATTCTCCAGCATATCCTGCCAATTCTTTCTCCCTCATGTAATTAACCAGCTTCAACTTTTACGCATCTACTTTGTTTTCCTCAATACTTCATGCGTTAGTGAATTCCATATTCTCACCATTCTCTGGATTAACAAGTCCATCCTGAATTCCCTATTGGATTTATTGATGGCTTGACATCACTGCAGCAGTTCCTCAGTGTAATATCCCAACCACCTCCAGCTGCTTCATCAATGAGCTTCCCTCAATAAGGGATGGAAATGGTTCAGCAGAGAGATGTTTATTGTGGATTGCCCAGTGTTCCATGCTATTTTTACTTCCTCAGATAGTTAAGCAGAGCATGTCCACGTGCAGCAAGATCTGGGTGACATTTAGGCTTAATTTAATGATGGGCAAGTAATATTTGCAACACCTTTTAGAATTAGAATTAGGTTTATTGTAAAGTGTACTCAAGTGCAAAGTACACGAGTATGGTGAAATGTGTATGATGTCACCACACAAGACACCATCTTAGGTACAAAGTACCTAGGTATGAATCTTAGGTACTAAAATAGACTGGGTACAAAAATAGAGAAATAAAGAGAAAAGCCAGAAGTTCTACATTACAGTTCTTTAGTATAAATTAGGAAGATAAAGAAATAAAGTTAAAAGATAAACATCACAGTCCTTCTATATCCTGCAGAAACTCCACACTGTAAGCTTTCCACACATGGTCTCGCTCTCCCTGTCCTGCCAGGCTTGAGACCTGTGACAGGCTGACTGCACCAGGCCCCAGTCCACCAGTCAACCCCTCCAGGTCCCCAGACCGCCCACCGCTCCCTTCACAAGCCAAGGTAAGTTTTAAAAAAAACACTAAAAAATTTAAAAATAGAAGGAAGAAAAGAGAAAAAAAAAACACTAGATGGAAAGTACGAGCCCCGGCTGAGCCTGTATGCTGCCTACTCTGCCGTCGCCATCTGGTTCAGACACCTAAGTACCAGGCAATGACCATTTCCAATAACAGAGACCAACCATCTTCCCTTGATAGTCAATTGCTTTACCATTCAACATCAGATCCCTACTCACATTGACAGGATATCTTGGCCTCCCTTGGCCAGAGCTCTCTGTCACTCTGACATTGAATGGCAACGGAGGTTCTTTGGCTTCCTAGTAGCATTCCTTCTCCTCCTGTTGCCACTTACTGTCCAGAATGTCATTCCTGTCAAGAGATATACAAGAATACCTTTAAAAATGAAAAACAAAAATAAAAAGCTGAAGCAATCAGGTCAGGCAACAATTTGGAGCAAAAAATAAACCATATGTTTCTGGTTGATGACCTGTCATCAGAACTCAGAAAAATTAGATAACGTAATAGATTCTGAACACATAAAATGAGGGAGGGATAACGAAGAACAAAAGGAAATATTTGAGCTAGGGTGGAGGAAAGCAGGGTTAAATAATGAAAGTTGCATGATACAAAAGCAACGGGGTGGGAATGACTTAAGTGAAGGAACAGAATTTGGGTCTAGACAAGGTGTGAATGGCAGGAAAGCTGCTGTTTAAATGCAAAGTAAAGGGATTGAAAATGAAACAAGAGAATTAAAAGAAACAGCAAAAATTAAGTAAACAAAATGGAAGCAGAAGCCATGATCTAAAATCGTTGAGCTGTTGCCCAGCTCCAAAATATTGTACATAGCTCAGGTGTTGTTCCTCAACCTTATGTTAAATTTCATTGAAATACTGTAGCTAGCTCAGGACAGGTCAGAGAAAGAACAAAATGGAGAACTGAAAGGACAGTCACCTGGAAGGGGTAATGTTTGCAGACCCAGTCCTGAGGAAGGGTCATCAGACCCAAAATGTTAACACTGATTTTTCTTCACAGATGCTGCCAGACCTGCTGATCTTTTCCAGAAACTTCTTTTTTGTTCCTTATGATTCTTTAACTAATGGAAATTTCCAACTACAAGTGTCTCAAGGTCCCACATGAGCAAAAGTCTCCATATATCTATTCATTTGAATAAATTCAGGGAGCACCTCATAAAAGTAGCAGAGTTATTTAAACTTCTATCAAGAAAAGCAGCATGATTGATGACTTGGCTCACAAAAGGATTCATTGCAATACTGTGCCTAGAATTAAAATCAACACTTTGATTGTGTTTGCAACTTTGTTCGATAGTTTCCTCTTCTATTTACACATTCTTGAGGCTGAATTATAAGAAATTCACTGGCATTAATACTACCCACATGGTTTCACATTGCATAACCTCAGGTCAGATTAAATTTAGGTTTGTTTCAGTCAGTGCTGTTAATCTGCTGCATCTAACGTGAATAGTTGTAACAATGCTTGGCTTTGTCTTTTCATGTTGCAACTACGGTTTTGTTCTTTAAGTTGCTAAAATAGAAAGATTTGGTTTAAGGTGCATTGAGATTATATTTTAAAATTAATTATCCATGCATTTTACTGTGTTGATGTGTGTCATGTTTCTTCCAAATCTGTATGAACAGGGATTCTATTTACATTGTACACCCTATTCCCATCAGGGCACTGCCCACATTTCAACATCTTCAGCTAAAACCAATACAAAGAGAAAGTATTAATAAACATTCAAGGCTGACATTAAGGCAATGCTGCTTTGTCAGAGGTGCCACCTTTGAAATGAGACCTTCAATTGTGGTGACATTTGTTTTCCCAGATGGATGTGAACAATCTCATGGTGCTGTTGTGAAGAAAGCATGATGAGTTCTCCTTGACATCTTCATCGATATTAATTCCTCAATCACAATGGCAAAAACAAACAGATTAACTAGTTATTACATTGCTGCTGACAGTGATCTTGCTGCATGCAAAATGGCTGCCAATCATTTCCATCAAAGAACACTGACTGAAATTGAGCAATCAGATGGTTACAAAAAGTATTCTACAAATCCAATTTTTTTTCTGTTTCTACCTGTCCAGATGGACCCACTCTGTATTGGGAAAATGGTTTCCAGCTTCCCAGCCAACAGAAATGGCTTTGCCTCTCCAACTAGTATTCCTGAGTTCAGAGACTAGTCAAGTATGAAGACTGGCCTGCCCAAATATCAGATGACCCTATCTCATACAGGGCATTGATTGACTGACATTTTAGTCGTTTGGAATTTTAACAACTCCAATAAAATATTCAATCTCTTATTCAGGTCCTTAGTAAAATTCTATTGACTAGAAATTTGATGGAACAACATTGTTTTTAAGGCAAAAAACAGGCCCCTAAATATCCAACAATGGCGGATGCCAGCAATGGACCGACCACTATCTTGGATCAAAGCAGGCAAGACATGTCCAACAGCAGTGCCCAAGCCAGGTGTGGGGCCTTTGTAGAGCTGTTTTCAATGACTTTGCATATTTGGGCTGACCTGCATATGAGAAAACTAGGCCGAACTCGGCCTAACCTCAAAGGGGCCACTACCAAACAAAGATAAGTTTAGAATTTTGAGGGTGGAGTCATGTGATGTAGGAGTTCAGCTCCCAATTTCATTGCAACACCGATAGCCACCCATCGCACCTCCCCCCCATCCCTTCAATGGTCTTTTCATACAAGTCTCCTTTCAGTCCCTACCTAATTACACCCTTTAAACACTTTTCGACCTTCCTTCCCATCAGCCACAGTTTAAGTCCAACATCAATTGTAAGCAGGTTGACTAATTATTTTCTCAACAGTTGACCTGTGTTTTAAATGAAACAGAAATATTCATGCTGCATATTTTCCTCGCCTGAACAACTGAAACATCAAGTTGTCACTCTCAGTAAGATCAAGTTTGATCTATGAGAGAGAAGCAATGGAACTGAGTTTCCACCCTGTTGATTGACAATATGCAGAGTTATGAGGCATCTGTTCCAACAGGTCTAACATACTGTTAAAGAACAGGCAAATTTTCATAACAGAATCATTAACATGTAGTGTGTACAGACTTGTAGGCACTAATAGGAAATGATGACCGAGAAAGCTATTTTCTTGGAATATCAAACCTGTTTCAGTACTTGAAGATCCAAAAAAATTCTTGTTTCTGCCTTTTGACATTTTCTTGACCTTCTCCTAATGGAGTTTGTCAGGTCTTTCCCTCCATATTTGCAAGTATTTTAATAAATCTTTCAGTTACTTTTGTTTCTTGTCAAGTACTGAGCACTGTTTAATTAGCATCACCACAAACTGCATCTTTTTAGCACCTTTGACATTGAAAATTATCCCAAGGCACTTTGCGGGAATGCCATCAAACAAAGCATTATAGGAAATTATTAAGGCAGGTGATCAAATGTTTAGTCAGAGCAGTTGGTTTTAAGGAGCATCATAAGGAAGGAGAGAGGTGAGGTGCAGACATTTGAGGTAGGAATTTGAGTGCTTAGGGCTCAGTCAGCTGAATACAAGCTGGGAAAAGTGGAGTAATTAAAGTCAGGGATGTACTAGACATCAGATTTAAAGCAACACAGATATTTTACAGAGTTGTTAGGGCTGGATGAGATTACAGAAACAGGGAGTGGTGATGTCAGGGAAATGCTTGTAAACAGTTGAGAATTTAAAATTGCAATGTTGCTTATCTGCGCAGGAAGCTCAAATATAATGAGCGAATGGCTCCTGGGGTCATTAAGGCCAGAGGCAACTGAATGTTGGATAACCTCAAAATTACAGAGAGTGGAAAGCTGGCAAGGAGTATATCAGAATGAGATAGTAAGAACTGCCAATGCTGGAGTCAGAGGTAACATAGTGCGGAGCTGGAGGAACATTCTTGAAGGGTCCCGACACAAAACATCAGCTTTCCGGCTCCTCTGATGCTGCTTGGTCTGCTGTGTTCCTCCAGCTCCACACTGTGCTATCTAGTATATCAGAATGGTCAAGTCTAAACATAATCAAGGTGTAAATGAAGGTTTCAGCAGCTGACATAGGCAGTAAGGAGGATTAAGAGGTTTTGGCTGGCTTAAGAGTGGACAAATTCCTCAGGTCTGGATGAGGTTTAGAAGATTTAGAAGATTAGAAGAGATTTGAGGAAAAGTGTTTTCACCCAGAGGGTGATGGGAATGTGGAATGCACTGCCTGGGTGGTTAGTTGAGGCAGGACATCTCTCAATCTTTAAAAAAACATTTGTGAGCACTTGAAATGTCATAACATTCAAAGCTAAGGGCTAAGTGCTGGAAAGTTGGACTACTATAGATTTAGAGTATTTTTGTTGGTGCAGATTCAATGGGCTGAAGGACCTCTTCTGTACATTCTATGATTCTGATGTGCAGAGAAAGGGGTGTTGTTGGCCATTATTACAGAGATACAGTGGTAGAGCAGATATGCAAATCAGAATTTCATCCTGAGGTTAAACACAACACCAAGGTTACAAGCAGGTTGAAGTCTCAGACATAGTTCAATAAACTGCAGATAACAAGGTGTACAGCTGGATGAATACAGCAGGCCAGGCAGCATCAGAGGAGCAGGAAAGCTGACGTTTCGGGTCAGGACCCTTCTTCAGAAAAATGCTTTCTTGTTTTCCTGCTCCTCTGATGTTGCCTGGCCTGCTGTGTTCATTCAGCTCTACACCTTGTTATCTCAGATTCTCCAGCATCGGCAGTTCCTACTATCTCTCAATAAACTGCATCTTTTTTATACCAAAAGCTCTTCTCGTTAGAACAGAAGTTGCTACCCTTGCACACTCTAGATCACATAAGTCCCTGAAGAACTTACATATTTAGAAGATACAGTATGATAGTACATGCAACAGATTACAGGTGTCTCTAGGGCACACAGCATTACTTTGACTGCTGTTCTCATACATTCTGGTGCCCACACTTAGTTCCATGTGCAACCATATGTACACACTTGTCTTTCAACAGCATCGACTCACTCCTTCTCAAAGTTCCCCTGGTTTACACTTTCATTTCATCTTTCATTTCATCTGATACAGCAACAAAACATCTTTTCTGTTCATTTCAAGTGTTAAGGAACATACATTCCAACAACTTATTAGTACAAATGCTCCTCCAGATCCTCCCTTCCGTCTTTTTCCCTCTGTCTCCAGCCCTTCTTCTAAATTCCATCTCTTACTGTATGTTCATTATGTCCTCTAACCTTCCTGTCTCTGATGCTGAACGATCTACCCTTAGAAAGGACTTAGTTTTATTCCCTTACTTCTCTACCTCAATGAATTTCAAGTCTGCATGACATTAAAATCTTTTTCTTTTTGCCTCAGTTTTAATTTCTTTAGCAGGAGTCTTCCCCAAATCTGCAAACCTCTTCACTTGCCTCTAGTATTCTCCCTTCAACTGGAATCCTCCCTCTAGCCTCTTACCAATTCTTACACTTTTTCTGAAGTAAAGTCATATTTGACTCAAAATGTTAACTCTATTTTTCCCTCGATAGATGCTCTAGACCATCTGACGGGCTTTAGCACTTTCAGTTTTCATTCAGATTTCCAGCATCTGCAATATTTTTCTCTTATTGGCTAAATGTGACCAAGCAGTCCGATAATTAAGAGACAGTGGAAGGATTGAGATGGAATGATGAGGTCAAGTTGGGTGTTGACACTGTACATGTGGCAATTGATGTTGTGTTTTTGATGTTACAGATGAAAATATGAAAAATAGATAGAGATCAAGGATAGGTGCTTGGGGGATACTTAAGGTTATGGTGCATAGACAGGCACAGAATTCAAGGCAAGAGATTCCTGCCTCCAATAGATCGCTAGTAACGGAAGCTGGTGAGAGCAGTCCCACACAGCTGGGCAACAGTGGAGAGGTGTTGGAAGGGATGGTGGCGTTAACTACATCAAAGCTGGCAAACAGGAAGGGAAGGCAAAGAGGAGATGGCATACTGTGGTCACCGTCACATGCCATTTTGACTTTCATAAGATTCCTTTCAGAACTGAGGCAAGGCTGAAAATTGATTAGAGGGGTTCAAACATGAAATTCGGTGAAAAAAAGGGTGCACACCGATTTGAAGGGCAACAGCTATTCGAACATTTGAGAAAATAAAGGGAGAATGGAAGTGGGTGATTATCTTGTTGGAGTTGAGGATGGAATTGACAGGCAGGCGATAGCTGGCAATAGAGAAAAGAAACTGGGGATTATCTTACCATTCTAAAATGATTCTGGAGTTATGGCTTGTTTTGTTTTCTGAAGAGAAGTGATTACGGCAGATTTGAAAGTTAGGGATCAGTACTTGCGTACAGAGAACCATTAACATGAACAGTCAACATCGGAGCTAGGAAGCAAAGGTAAGTTGTCAGCAGTTCACTAAAAACATGGTCAAAGAAGCAGGAGGTTTGTTTTAATGGTAAGATGTACTTGAAGTGGGCAAGAAGGGGAGAATGCATAAGGATATTATTTTTCTTTAAAAAATGACAAAACCTCTTTTAATAAAACACTATTCATTCTAAGGTGGCTGCCATGATTTACCTGACTTTTAGAACTGCAACTTCTATCACATTTTTGGAAGCCTCCTAAAACAGATTGCAATGCCTGAATAACATCCTTGTGGAATGTCACACCTGCCATTGGACCCCAAAACAGCAAGGACAAGTCCAGTCTTTCTGACTCCAATCTACCCTTGAGGTATATAACGGAATTAACAAAACTGGCTATGTACAAGAGTAGTGCTAAGGTCACCTGTCCGCCTCTGTTACGTGGTGATGGTTCTTGACAATGAGAAGTCCTACCTTAGTATCAATAGACTATCGATTGCTTTCAATGGCATCATTGTATGTCTGATGCACTTTGATTTCTGAAAACTTTTTATTAAGATGTCTTGCTTTCTTTGTGGCAATCTGCAAGAAGTAACATCAGAAGAAGCAGGCTACATTATCCAGACTTTTACTCAACCAAAGGTTTGAAGTTTTAAAGTCTCTGATTTCTGAAAAGTACTGAATTCACCTGGGAAAGCAAGCAAGTTCTTAGTTACATGTATTAAAGCCACCTTCTCTACTTGCTGCACATCTCTTACACCAAAGAAACTCCACAAATCCTCTCTTCAGTTATCGGGTCTTGCCTGGTAAGTAACTCCTGCATGCAACAGCCCCTCTCACTAGACTCTGATATTCATAAACAGGGTTTGGGAAACAAAACTTCAGCCTAATGGACTGAACAATGGAACAATTTCAGACTGACTCCCTTCCTTGTCTGTAATAGGGGAGATCGGTGAGAAAGTAGGGAAAGATGTAAGGTTTGGTCGAGTGTAAGAGGATACTTAGAGGAAGTTTAGTTCAGTGGAGTTAAATGAGGGAAGTGGCAGCAACAGCTGAAGAGATTGCCTTAAGCCAAGTCACAATGTTATGCCAAAGTAATTCCTCACATTTATCATTGATGTGGAGCTGCCAGTGTAGGTCTGGGGTGGACAAGGTCAGAAATCACATGACAACAGGTTATAGTCCAACAGGTTTATTTGAAAACACAAGCTTTCGGAGCGTAGCCCCTTTGTCAGGTGAAGTGAGAAAGAAGCACACAGAACACAGAATTTACAAGTAAAAGATCAAAGGATCACACAACTGATGAGGATATATTAAACAAACCTAAGATGCTGGTAGATCTTTAATCAGTTAGATAGTTTTAATCGATTAATACGTATTTATTATTATGTATTTATTATTGGAGTTGTAAATGGAGGCAACAGGGGACAAGGTTTTAAATTGATTGCTTCAATAGAGAGAATACATTGAGTAAAGTAGAACAAATCACTTCCCTCCATTAACTCCACTTGTCCACTGAGCCAAACTTCTTCTAAAGATCCCCTTATGTTGGACCAAACCTCACATCTAAACCCACTTTCTCACCTACTACAGTCAGGGGCAGGAGTCAGATTGAAAATCCCAAATTACATTGAGGAATGATCCTGGGATATTGAGTAGTTTTACTGAGACTGGAGAGCGTTTTATGTGGTCCAGCCAGATCTGATAGTGAATGGTTAAACCAGTGTTGTGTGCCATATCCATTCACCTATTAGAGATAAGAGAGTGTAACTAAGGTGCATATCAGCAGGAATGGCCAGATTGGGAGTAGAGTAATGATTTTATTGGGCATCACAGCATTGAAGGTGGAGAACAAATAAGTCACTGGAGAAGATTATGGTTAACAGAGAGTCGAAAGATTAGACACGTTGAAGTTTAGAAATGCAGTTGTACGTACATTGGAAAACTATTATTTCAGGGTGAGCACAGACTGGTTTGTGGTTAAAAGGGGGAAGGTGAATGTGAATGGGGAACAACACAAGGAAGGGATCAGAGGTGGCCTCATCTGTAAATAACACCATGAGAGGAACGCAGCTAAGTGAAATGGCAAGGTGAAGGAAGATGAGCCATATATTTTGGGTTGGAGAGTTCACAAGGAAAGGGAGATGAAGGGAGGATCAGAGGACAGCGAGCTCAGAGGAGGGAGAGCAATGTGAGTGGAGATGGAGATTGAAGTCACTGAGAATGAGAAGGCATTCAGTACAGAAGCTATTAAGGCAAGAAACCACAGTGAGAAAAATTTGGTACTTGGGAGGGCAATACAAAATGAGGATTTTAAATGGACAGTGATTGGGTAGAACAAGGTTTACACCCTCAAAGGAAGAAAAAGTGCCAAGTGTGATTTGGTGATAAATTCACCGCAACAGCCTAGTTGGGGCAAGGAGCCTTCAGTTAGAAGGAGAGTATCATCAACTGTCAGTCACATTTCTATCATGGCCCTGACATTGAGACAATCATCCTCAATATGCTAATAGATGGCAAGAGCCTTGATCATAAATGAATGGACATTATGGAGGGATATACAGAGAGGGCAGAGTGTGAGCTGATTCACTGACAGAGACCACACAGTAAGCACTGAGAGAGATGAATTGGAGGGTTGGCAAGGTTAGCCCCTAGTGGGAGCATTAAGTTAGTAAAAGAGTAGAATTGTACATTTAGGGTTGCTGTGTCATAGGAGTCATGGAGTCATACAGTACAAAAACAGACTCTTTGGTCCAACTCATCAATGATGACCAGGTTTACTAAATTGAACTAGTCCCATTTGCTTGCATTTGGCCCATATCCCTCTAAATCTTTCCTATCCATATATCTGTCCAAATGTCTTTTAAATGTTGTAATTATACTCACCTCCACCACTTCCTCTGGCAGCTCATTCCATATATGCACCACCCTCTGTGTGAAAAAGTTGCCCCTCGGGTCCATTTTAAATTTTCCCCTCGCACCTTAAACTTAAGCCCACTGTTTTTGGACTCCCCTTCCCTTCTCTACCTTGGCTAGTCAGGGGTTGGGGGATATAAACTGTTAGGATATGTGGGAAAATTGAACTCGAGTGTGCTCATTCAACCCCCATGGAAGAAAGAGATGAGAAGGAATTTCTTCTCTCAGAGAGTCATTAACCTTCAGACTTCTTCACAGACAACAGGGTCACTGGAGGTTGGGCAATTCAAGGCCACATTAGATTTTGACCTACAAGGGAATCCAAAAGGGAAGCAGACAGGAAATGGTTTAATCAGATCAGATTGATCTTATTGAATAATGGTACAACTTGATGGGTGGATGGTCTACTCATTTTTCTATTCCTTAATCTTAGATATTCTTAAATTCAGTTAGTGAAGTCCAGAAACTACTTGAAGGGAAATTATTGGAGTGCACGCAAATGGAGGGTTTTTTTCTGTTTAGTCTATTCACAAACTTTTTATTTTGGCTGATTCTCTTCACAATCATATTTGGTGCATATTTGGTGACTTGAGGACATTGAAATGTACAGTCTTGCTGAGAGCATCATAATCTTCCTACAGTCACACTGTCCCATTCCATATATCCTTGAAACAGGGTGTTTAGTGCGCAGAGATGTTCTGTCACTTCTCAAAACAGTCATATTTCCTGATTTAGCGCAAGTAGTCTCTGCAAATAATAATGATCCATTGCATCTTCATCTGGATCACAATGCTTGTTCAGAATGTATTGATTAGCCCTGGATCAATGCATTCCTTGTGAATGGAACTCTTCTTGTTGATTTGGCTCCACTAATGGCCTCCTGTGAGAACTTGAAGTCCAGGCCTACATTACAGTAGCAGTGGGGGAACATTTCCTCACTGCCTTCACCCACATATGCTCACTTCTTGTTCTGGAAAATGGTGGGCTACTTTTGGTAAGTTCTTGCAGTCTGGTTGTTGAATAAGGTGGAGATATTTCGAAAGCGATGAGGATTCTTGAGGTGTACAGAATTAATTGCTGGGCAGAAGAAAGTAATGACAAAATTGGAAGCTGCCAGGAGATCCACAGAAATGTACCTAGAATCCTCACAGTGTGGAAAGAGGCCATTCAGCCCATCTGCACCAACCCTAATAAAGAGCATCTCACCCAGACCCAACCGCCCACCATAACCCTGCATTTACTATGGCTAATCCACCTAACCTGCACATCACTGGACAACCTACCTAACGTGCATAGCTTTGGACTGTGGGAGTAAACCAGAGCACCTGGTGGAAACCCACGCAGACACGGGGAGAACATGCAAACTCCACACAGACAGTCAACCAAGGTTGGAATCAAACCCAGGACCCTATGAGGCACTGTGAGGCAGCAATGCTAACCACTGAGCCATACTTGAAGGGAGTGAAATTCTAACCAGGAACAAGGTTATATCTGAATCTGTAAAAACAGTGGAACCAGGAAGGCAGTCCCAGTCTTAGTAGAAGTGCAGGGATGGGGGAGCAGCAGTAAAGTTACCTTAAAATTTTAGCAACTAAGAAGCAGTTCAGAGACATAGTAACTCAATGTTACAGTGTCACTATTGTAAAAACATGGTGTTGATATCCAGAAGAATGCAGAATTGTGGAAACCAAATTTGGGGAAAAAAATTGTTGATTGCAAATTGCAAAATTGCAAATGAAAAACATGCCTGATCATGGAATGGAATATTCTACTGCCCATAAAATGCTAACCCAGTCTCCTCCCTTTTCCCATGCAGGTATTGAACCATTCTCACCACGACAAAGTACTAATGAAAATTTTAAAAATTACATCGAAACCACCTAATTTCAAATCTAGAAGACACATTTCACCAACAAAGAAAACTTTGAAAGCTGTCACTGTTATGGTAAATATGCAGAATGTCAAAATAACAGTTACCCATCTGTATAATTACCTGATCTATTTTGTTAGTGGTATTGGTTGTGCTTGTTAACCAGATAACTTGCTGCTTTTCAAACAGTACTGTAGGAACTTCACTTTGTTCAGAACTCGCAGAAAAAATTTCTGGAATTGGTTCCAGGCTCCTGCAGCTTTGGTGACCTTGAGGATATTGAAACTCATGGTCTTAATGAGAGGCCAACACTATCCAGCACCATTGACTTCAATCCTATGCATTTTAAATTTCCACAATTTAATATTTAACATTTGTTCTTTGCCTTGAGAAGTTGGCGGATGAGCTGCCTTTCTTGAACCATTGCAGTCCATGTGGTAAAGTGCTGTTAGGAAGGAATTTCCAGGATTTGGAGCAGCAACAGTGAAGTAATAATGATATATGTCTCAGAAGGGAACTTGAAAGTGATGGTTTTCCTCTACGTCTACTATAGGGTGGTAGATGTTGAGAGTTTTCAAGCTGCTGTCACAGAAGCCTGCAGTGAGTTGCTGCATTGCATCTTTTTAGCGGTACATACTGCAGCTATATCAGTGGTAGAGCAAGTGAATGTGGAAGGTAATGGATAGTGTCGCGATCAAATGGGCTGCTGTATCCTGGATGGTGTCTACATATGAAGTGTTTCTTTGATGTCTTCATCATGTCTCCAGCTTTATTCATCTGGGCAAGTGAGGAGTATTCCATATCCATTCTTGACTTGTGCCTGTTGGTGGACAGGCTTTGGAAGTAAGGGCTGAGTTAATCGCCACAGAATTCCTAGCCTTTGACTTTCCCTTGTAGCCAGATTACTAAAATGGCTGTTTAAGTTAAATTGCTGGTCAATTGTAATGCCCAGGAAATGGAGAATTCAGCAATGATAATGTTTTTAATTAATTAATTATCAAAGTGAAATTCTGTCCTTTTGAAGATGTCCCAGCAGTTATGTTGCATGAATAACACGTGCCACTCATAAACCCTCTAGTGTTACATTTAGGAAAAAATCCAGCTTAAGGAGGCAATGGGTTGGAAATTACGGTAAGAGTGGCTAAGAGGCCACGTAGGCATGTTGGGTGGACTTTGAAGGCCAGGTAGGCAATTGCTGCCGTTGATGGAGTGATATTGTGAGGGCACTTCAGCCAAAGACATTAAGGAAAGGTTAAAATCAACTCATACCCTGGCAGGCCAACAGCTGTCATGGAAACACAGAAAATAGGAGCAAGTGTAGACTATTCAGCTCTTCAAGCCTACTCTGCCATTCAATATCATCATGGCTGATTATTCAACATAATATCCTCTTCAAACTTTCTTTCCATATCCTTTGATCCCTTTAGCTCCAAGATCTATGTATAACTCTTTTTTGAAAACATTTAATACTTTGGCCTCAACCACGTTCTGTGGCAGAGAATCCCACAGGCTTACATTTTCTGGATGAAAGAATCTCTCTTCGTCCCAGTCCTAAATGGCCTACCACGTATCTATAGACTGTGACTCCTGTTATTGGACTCCCCAGTCATAGAGAACATCCTTCTATATTTACTTTGTCCAGTCATGTTAGAATTTTTTAAATTTCTATGAGATCCTCCCTCATTCTTCTAAACTGAAGTCAATACATTACTAGCCAATTCAGTCTCTTATCATATCTCAGTCCTGCCATCCCAGGAATTAGTCTGGTAAACCTTCATTGCATTCTGTCCATAGCCAGAACATTTGTCCCCAAATTAGATAACTAAAACAGCACACAGTACTCCAGATGTGGTTTCACCATTGTCGTACAATTGCAGCAAGACATATCTATACTCGAACCCTGTCATTATGAATGCTAACATGCCATCCGCCCTCTTCACCACCTGCTGCACCTGCATGTTTACTTCCAGCAAAGGTGTATAAGAACGCCCAGATCTTTTTGTACCTCCACCCTTCTCAATCTATCACCACTCAGACAATAATCTGCCTTCCTGTTTTTGCTACTAAAATGAATACCTCATTTATTCACAATATACTTAATCTGCCATGTAATTTCCCACTCATTCAACTTCTGCAAATCACACTGAAACATTCTCATCACAGCTCACTTTCCCACTCCAGCTGTGTGTCATCTGCAAACTTGGAGATACTACGTTTAGTTCCCTCATCTAAATCGTGTATTTATGTTGGGATTTCAAGCATTGATCTCTGCCAGACCCAATGGTCAAGGCCTGCTACTTTGCAGAATGACCAATTTATTCTTACTCTTTGCTTGCTTTCTGTCTGCCAACCAGCTCTCAAGCCTATCTCCAATCCCAGGTGCATGCATAATATTCTCTTACATGGGACCTTATTGAAACCTTTCTGAAAGTCCAAGTAACTACTTCCTCAGTTCCTCTTTATCAACTCTAAAAGTTACTTCCTCAAAACTTTCCAGCAGAATGGTCAAGCAAGATTCATAAATCCATGTTGACTCAGTTTGACCCTGTCACTGTTTTTCACATGGGAACTCCATTTTGGCATATGCAATATTAGTCAGACCAGCATATGGCTTTATCAAATTGTACTCATTTTGTTTCTTCTGGGAAGTGGGTCAGCTGCCTGCTGAACAGAGAGGTGCACAGCCAATTTTCGCATCTTAAGGCCCTAATTCAAGGTAATTTTGCTGATGGCCTGTCATTTTAATGCAGACAGAGGGAAGCCACTGTAACATGTGAGAAAATTTCAAGCCGTACAAAGGCAGCCTCCCTGCAGCAGGCCACTGACCATCAGAACCCAATGCTTCGAACCAAAAGAGTGAGTCACGGGCAGGAATGCCAGCACCAGTGGCTTTTGCCCGTGGGCTTTTCCTTCTCATCCCAAGTGATTACTGGATCAGCATCTCTGAAATCTGATCTTTAAATTCCTGCCTCCCAGAGGTATTCAATGTTGAGGCACCTTCTTGCTCAGCAATCTGCTTTTTCAGTACTTAGGCTCCTGGTGCCGCTGCCACAACTCCAGACTTTCAGTCCTTCCGATGGTGCCTGTGACATCAAGAGCACTAGTGTCACCCTTAATGAGGTAGTGACCTCAGAGGAATCTAATTAAACAGCCACCTCAGAGAACATTACTCCCTGGACTGGGCAAGTGAGCAAGTGTGCCCAAGGGACCCCCATTAGCTCTTGCCCATAGGAAAATGCAGCCAATGTGGATGGAACCACTTGATGTATAATGCTTTTCAGGGATGAAAAGCTACAGCAAGCTTCATGGCACTTTGTAGCTAAGATTATTGATGATGTGGAGGTGCCGGTGTTGGACTGGTGTGGACAAGGTCAGAAATCACACAACACCAGTTTATAGTCCAACAGCTTTATTTGAAAACACAAGCTTATGGAGTCTTATAGAGATAGTAAAAACTGCAGATGCTGGAGTCAGAGATAACACAATGTGGAACTGGAGGAACACAGTAGGCCAGGCAACATCAGAGGAGCAGGAAAGGAGTCTTACTCCTTCTTCAGGTGTTAGTGAGAAAGGTAATATCAGAGGCAGAATTTATAAGTAAAAGGTCAAAGATTCACACCACTTTTGAGGATGTACTAAACAAACCTAAGATGCTGTTAAATCTTTAATCAGTTAGAAGGTTTTAATTGATTAATATGTATATGTAAATCCCCAAATTCCTTTGAAGTCACTTTCTGAGAAAACTAAAGGTTTTATCAGTGTAAAAAAGAAGTGACATTTTAGGTCAGACAATGCACGTTAGGTGTGAGGCCATGTTTAGAATCTATTTGTGTTTTGGTTTGGAATCAGACTGGTTTTATTTTTAAAGTAGGAATTTATAAAATGCCACATTGATTGCCTGCCTATAGATTGTGTGTTTTTTGTACAAAATAGGATGTATCCGCAAAGACAAATTCACCCT
Source organism: Rhincodon typus (assembly GCF_021869965.1). Lineage (NCBI taxonomy): Eukaryota > Metazoa > Chordata > Chondrichthyes > Orectolobiformes > Rhincodontidae > Rhincodon > Rhincodon typus. The sequence goes on from NC_063334.1 coordinate 25,486,888, forward strand.
ATATATTCACTTGTGTGTGTGTGTGTGTGTGTGTGTGTGTGAATTGTTGCTAAATCAATTGTTAAGTTTAAATACTGAAATGATAGAATTTAGCTGACCAAATGTATTACAATAAGGGACAAAGACAGGTACGTGGAATTAGTGTGCATATCAGCCAAGGTTTCGTTGAATGGTAGAATGGGCTCAAAGGATCTAAATAGCCTTTCTTGTTCCTATGTTTTGATAAACCTATTTACAACTCTGACTGTTTGTTGTATCACCTACTAATCAAACCACAGCTTAAAAGGATTCCATTGGATTCCTGAAGTATGATCAATTGCTCACAAATCCATGTTGTCTACATTTTATGCCACTATAGTTTGTAGATCAATTTTACTGCAACATAACGTTCTTGAGCATTTTCTCAACTTGGTGGTCACCCTAACTCTTTAATGCTTCAAGAATACTAGCCTTGCATGAACACCATAGTAATGTTTCCTATAATCCAGACTTTGAGTTAGTGGCTATGAATATCTACAGAATCATATGACATAATTATTATATAACTACATCCACCCTTCCAAATTCATCAAACATCTTTTGACAACACCTTCCAAGCCCATGATTATTACCATCTTGAAGGAGAAAGGCAGAAGATATATGGGAAAAACACCATCTGCATGCTCCTTGCCAAAACACTCACCATGCTCACTTGGAAATATATCAGCATTCCTTCAATGTCGCTGGATCAAAATCCTGGAAATTCCTCCCTAATAGCATTGTGGGTCTACCTACATCACGTGGACTGCAGCAGTTCAAGAAGGCAGCTCACCATCACCTTCTCAAATACAACTAGGGATGAACAAGAGATGTTGGCATAACCTGTCATGCCCATATCCCATGAGTGAAAGTAGCCAATGAGGTATTTCTGAAGTATGATATCTGTGTGATTTAGGACACAAGTCAAATGTTTTTTTCCTGTGTGAATAGACTTCAATGTACCTTAAGCAGTTACCCTATTCAGCTCTTATTTTTACTATCTAAATTGATGATGACTTTAGTCATTCAATTTTTGAAAGGTTTGTGTGCAGTGACATTGCTGCCCTTCATTTTCTTTGCATTATGAAGATTTCTCTGCAAATCCCAGAGCATTTAGTTTACTTTGCAAAACATGAGAAAGAAGAAGAAAGCAGCAAAGTTGTTCAAGGCATAGGACACCAGGGAATGTCTAAACCTAAAAGAAGTAGCCTTATGGTCCTGTGAACAACTAACAAATAGTTTTAAACTTCATTACTATTTTGATATTTTTATTAAAACTAAGTGCTTTAAAATTTATGAAAGACATTTCAAATGAAAAAATATTGCTCTGAAGTATAAATATAAACGTACATCACCTAGGTAAATTCTACATCTCAAGGAAACCTGGCTGGTTCTGGTGTCTACATGTGCAGACAAATCAAACTCAGTTTGAATAGGAGTATGCAGATATGGTTTAAGGGAAGGGAGGAAACAGTTAGCTTGCAGACTGTAAGTTAGCACATTATAAAACCTGTAGTATACTAGTCCTAAAAGGTAGGTGATTTACACAATCCTCTGCATCTTAATGTGTAAACAAATTAAGGTTGAATTTCCTTTTCAAAAACTGGTCCTACAATTGCACTTATGCAAAGACTATTGACCAGATTTATTTTTAAAAAGATATTTTTTCCCCTCCTAAATAATTCCTGTTCTCTGATTCGCTTGACACTGAGACTTCTGCTAGTGCAATGCAGCTTCTTTCTAAATTGTCACTTGCATTCACATAGTCAACCAGGGGCTCAGTTAGTTCAATTGGCTGGATGGCTGGTGAGTGATACCAACAGGGTTCAATTGCTGTTCCAACTGAAGTTACCATGAAGGACTCTCCTCCTTAACCTTTTCCCTCACCTGAAGTGTAATGATCCTCAGGTTAAAGAGCTACCAGTCATATCAGTCTCTTTCTATTGAAAAAGCAGCACTATGGTCTGGTAGGATTATGGTGACTTTGCTTTTAGTCAGCCAAGACACAATCAACAAGAATTATTAAGAACTATTGACATGAACATTTGAAATGCCATAGCAAATGAAGTTACAGGCCAAGTGCTGGTAAATAGAATTAGAATAGATGGATGTTTGATAATCAGCATGGACATGATGGGCCAAAGGGCCTCTTTCTGTGCTATAAAAACTCTATGTCTCTAAACAGTGGAGATTAGAAAGTGATTAGTATGAGTATGTAATCTATCCAATTCCTGCATGTTTTGACTATCAACTGTAACCTCTGCTGCACTTCAATATTTTCATTGGCCTGTATGCACGTTTTTGAAAATAATATGAACTTTAGCTTCTTCAGGTGGAGCGGGGAGAATTGAATATGTTGTTACTAGGCTGTTAAAATATTGTGCTGAATCAAATTTACCTCATCTTCGCATTGTCCAGATTAGGTGACTAGAAATGATTTTTTTTTGACTGTACCAAAACATTCAACTGACAATTTTGATAATACTAATACTAATATAATTATACTAATTAAAAAATACTTGCCATTAGATATAGCAACTTTAATGACCTCAAGGCATTTCACAAGGCTGTAGTCAATAGAAAATGATTTTCAGCTAAAGGAAGATATACTATTATGTTAGGGCAGTTGATTAAAAACATGGACAAAAATATAAGTTTTGTTCATGTATTAAAGGACAGAATCTTGGAACTCCCTCCCGAACAGCAAATGGATTGCAGTGGTTCAAGTAGGTAGCTCACCACCATCTCCTCGAGAGCAACTAAGAATGGGCAATAAATGATAGCCCAACCATCAGTGCCCACATCCTGTAAATGAATTTTCTTTAAATTGAGGAGAGAGATTTAGGAAAAGAATTCCAGACTTTTCCAGGCAGCTGAAGATACAGTCACTAATGGTTAAGCTTAGGAAATCAAGCACATTAAAGAGGCCAGGATTGGAGGAACATAGGGACCTAAGTTGCTTATTGGGTTGTTACACATTACAGTGATAGGGCGAGACCACAGAAGCTTTGAACAGAAAATTTTAAACTCAAAGCACTTCCAGAGCAGGAATAAATGTAAGTTAGCAAACTTAGGAGGGTGGATGGAACTTAATGTAAGTTAGAAAATGGGCCACAGAGATTTGGATGCTGTCAAGTTTATGAAGAGTAGAAGAGGTCAACCAGGAGAATGTTGAAACTGTCAAGTGCAGAGGTAACAAATGTTTCAGCTGCAGGTGGGCTGAGCAGGAGTGGAGAGTGGGAATATGACAGAGGTGGAATTAGACAGCCTTATTTATCAAGAGGACATAGGTTTGGAAGTTCATCTCTGTATTGGATAAGATGCTGAGGGTGTGATGATACAGACTGAGATAGTATGAATTAATTCATGGAAAGGCTGAAAACAATGTCTTCTGTCTACCTTTTGTTTAATTGGAGGAGGCTGCAGCTTATTCAGACTGGTGTTGGTCAAGCAATGTGACAAATCAACAAGAATGAGGTGGTTAAATGTACAGGTGCTGAGGTAGAGACAACAAGGTGCAGGGCTGGATGAACACAGCAGGCCAAGCAGCATCATAGGAGCAGAGAGGCTGACGTTTCGGGCCTCGACCCTTCATCAGAAAAGGGGGAGGGGAAGGGGGTTTTGAAATAAATAGGGAGAGAGTGGGAGGCGGATAGAAGAGGGATAGAGGAGAGGATAGGTGGAGAGGAAACAAACAGGTCGAAGAGGCGGGGATGGGGCCAGGAAAGGTGAGTGTAGGTAGGGAGTTAGGAAGGGGATAGGTCAGTCCAGGGAGGACGGACAGGTCAAGGGGGCGGGATGAGGTTGGTCGGTAGGAGATGGAGGTGCGGCTTGAGGTGGGAGGAGGGGATAGGTGGGAGGAAGAACAGGTTAGGGAGGCAGGGACGAGTTGGACTGGTTTTGGGATGCGGTGGTAGAATTAGCCATCTCCAGCAGACATATGGAACCTTAAGTCATGCCTTCAGACAATGTTGCCAAGAAATAAAAGGGAAGCATCACACCTGCATGGTAAAATGTGATGATTCACCACTTTATAATTTACATATTTGCATGTAGCACCACCTGCCATGGAAAATACAAGTATATAAACTGCATGCGGGTATCTTACAAGCTGTAGGCTGAAAAAAGACTTTATTTTAATCATTTAAATTTACAAAATCACAGAAGTTCATTCAGTTTTTAAACTTTGTCATTTGCCAGCTAGATTACTTCTCTTCTACAAGAGAAAGAGAATGTTCAAATATTCTTGGAAAATCAGCAACTGACAATCAACATTTAAGTAAAGATATGATTTTTCTTTAAATGTAATTTTAGTACACGCTTATTTGAATATTTCTCTCTCCACAGATTGTTAAGATTTTTTTTAATAGTTGTTAAAGTTTACCAGCAACCTTATCTCCAGAGGGACAAGTATGATAATGAACCATTTCTCGACAAGCTCCCTAAGGAAAAGAATCAGATATCAGTGAAGTACAGTTTGTGTGACTATCTATTTAGATTTGACATTTATAGTGACTTTATTTAACTCAGTTATCAGTTATTATTTGAAAGAAATTAATTGAGAGGGCCACAGAGATAGGTCTAGAGAATGGGATTACCTAGGTAGCTCTTTCAGGAGCTGGAATGGACACAATGGGCTGAATGGCCTCCTTGTTATTATCTAGATCTTAAATATTGCTGAAACACTCTGGACAATGCTAGATTCCACTCCAGCTTGCATTCATGTTTGCTGGAAACTGGCTGATCATAGCAGATCTGGAGTCAAAGAAATATTACTGTACAATGTTCTAAATTCTCATCCATTGAAACGAATACTCAAATTGTGCATTGAGTACAATGACCTCAAAGTCCAGCTGTTATGATTTGTGATTCTATTCAACTGAGTTCCTTGCTTGGAACAAACTCACTCAATATTATGGAGCAAATCTCAGAATCACATTAGCGTTTCAAAAATGTCCCAATTACTACTTTTGATAATTTGACTTGATAGCAATACCCTATTAAATATGAGGCTGTGACCAGGCTACAGTTGTTACTAATAAACTTGACATTTGTCAGGGAGTTTGCTAAAATATTGTTTCATCAACTATAGCAAGCTTGGATCTGTAAGGCAAATGATTGGTGTCAAAACGTGAAATCTTAAGCAATTTAATGTAGATTATTTACAACATCATTGTGATTTTTCCTTCGCTAATGTTACACGGTTATTAATTGTACAGCAATATGCATTGTGAAGGTGGCATTAATTGGAAATTCACTTGTTTGTTCTCCTGTATGTAGGAACATGCTAAAATGCAGTCAATACTTTCCTTTCTGTGGGAGGTGAAAGACATTTATAATGGTACACAGAAAGCTGTGGGCAGCATCCAGAAAAAGTGATATCGTCAATGACAGGGACAATAAGTTCATGTCTAATAGATCTATCATTTTAGCATGACTGTAATGCACCAAAATACACATGTCTAAACCCGCACATCCAGGATTAAATAATACCATCGTTCTGGGTCAAAATTATCTTTGGATTTCAGACTTTTGCTATCCAGAGGCCCATATTAGGGAAATGAAATAAAGAACTGCAGGTGTTGGAAATCTGAAACAAAAACAGAAAATGCCTGTGAAACTCAACAGGTCTGGCAGCATCTGTGGAAAGAAAGCAGAGTTACCATTTTGAGTTCAGTGATTCTTTATCTTCGTAATAAGGAAATGGACATTTCGACTCATGACATATTCAACATGAAACCAGAAGGTTGGAATATCATTTTAATTCTCCTGTCTATAAATTATGCATGTAATCGTTGAAAAAGGAATTTCTAAATCTCTTTCACCAAATACATCATTGGATAAACCTGAGTCAAGTCATGTTTCTGCGTGCAAATACCAAAGTAAATGGTAAATATTTAAATTGACTTTAAGAGAATCTAATTCTTGGTATGATTCCCACCCATCATCTGCTTGGGGATTCTCATTGCTCTACATAGATTTATAGAGTCATACAGCACTGAAACAGACATTTCAGTCCAACCAGTCCATGCTGAACATAATCCCAAACTAAACTAGTCACAGCTGCCTACTCCTGGTCCATATCCCTCCAAACCTTTCCTATACATGTACTTATCCAAAAGTCTTTTAAAAATTTTAATTGTGTCCACGTCCACCACTTCCTCAGGAAGTTCATTCCACATGCGAATCACCCTGTTTGTAAAAAAATTATCCTTCATGTCTCTTTTAAATCTCTCTCCTCTCAAGTTACAAATATGCCCCCTGGTCTTGAAACTCCCATCCTAGGGAAAATTGTCTTACTATTAACCCTATCTATACCCCTCATGATTTTATAAAGTTCTACAACTACATGAGTTGGTTGAACTCCACTTAAGATTCTTCAGCTGGCTTTTGGCCTTGAAGAAAAGTTCCAATGAAAAGGAGTACCATTATTTCCTACTTCTCCAAAATGACAACATTTTTGAGGGAATGGTTCCAGACCCATTGGAAATCTTCCTAATGTGGCCTCCTGCGCAGCACAGCAGTAAACCCATCTGTATGCTGCAGGGTAGTGGGTCGAAATCTCAATTTGTAGGGTTATAGGGCGACAGAACAATGAGCTGGCTCCATGAACCTAGAATGGAGACAGGATATGTTCTCGTATAGCAATGCCAATATGCAAATTCATATGCACAGAATGTGGATTTGACTGTAAATCTTGTAACAAAACCAGATTTGGAAAGGACCTGCCAACAATCTATTCAAATTCAAATGATGAGAGATTTTCACAGGACAGAATAAGCATCTGCAGGCAAGGAACAGCAAAAAATCTCACAGCAGCTGCAGGTGGCCAGATTAATTTACAACATCCACTTGTTAAAATATATTGAGGGTTTTCAACATTTCTTGCCATCTTGCAGCGCTCCATATAACCCTGCTACTTCATACTGGATGTCAATAGCCTGAAAAAATTAAGGACAAAGGAAGATGCCATGGTCATCTCTCTCCATTAGAGAGAAAATGTTGGTTATGCATCGCTCAACAGTAATCACTGCACAAGCATAGGATAAGGTGAGGAGGTAGGCCTCCATGAATTACCGTAGCCACTCTGGCAACTGAACCAATGCAGTCGAGTTTATTTTGCACCACACTGTAGTGAACTGAGCTATCCAAGTCCCTATGAACAAAAGTATCTGTTTTGAAAACAAACGGCTCTCATTCACACCAAAACTATCAGTCAATGTTAATGTCCGTTTCAGAAGTATATGTGTGCAAAATATTCTTAGTTACCTTTCATTCTTCCTATTCTCACACTGTCAGTGATATCAACCTCTTCTACAGTATGGACTGTTTGTAGATTCACTCCCACAGAATGAACAACCTTAACGACTTTAACTGAACATTGTTTCTAATTCATTCACAATATGTGGGCATTGATGGTAAGCTGAGTAATTATTATCCCAAATGACCTTCAGAAGACAGCAGTGAACCATCTTCCAAAATCAATTGGTTTTGCTGGGTCATTTCATAGTGCAGTTAAGAGTCAAACACATTTCTCTTGGTCTGGAATCATATAGAGGCCAGACAGTGTAGAGTCAGCATATTTCCTTCCCTAAAGGATAGAAAAGTGAACCAAATGGATTTTAACAACAATGTTATAGTTTCACAGTCGTTATGAGTGGTACTAGATTTTTCTTTCAGTCACTTGGCAGTACAGAACTTGACTATCGCTGGAAAGAGAGACATGTTGCTGAAACTTTTCATTTTGCATTCATCAATTCCAAAATAAAGGAGAAAAGGGAGTGGGCTTGTTGGCAAGTTGACTCTAATTGATCAAGGCATTGCCATGAAGATAGCAATGGGGCACTGTAGGATCCCTAAATGCTTGGATTATTCCAGAAATCTGCAAGGCTTGAAAATATTCCTTTCATACCTTTATTTTCAACAATATTCTGGCATTTTTAATTTATGTTTGAACTCCCCAGTTAGCAACCAGCAGGGTGCCATACCCTCGTGCTGACTGTTATTACAATATTCAACTGAAGTATGTATTCTTAACCTGCACAACATTGTGACTTAGGAAACACTGCTGTATATCCATGCTTTTTGGGTGCTAAGTAGCCTCCTACATCCCCAACAAGAGTTTACCCTGACAAAATCTGTTTATGTGCCATCCAAAGGTGATCCTTACAAAACATAGCAGAGTGTAGATCGTGGGGAAGCATGGAAGCTTCCCTCAACCCTACATTCACTATGTGGGATTCTTCTGGCTGCAATGCTATCCAAACTACAATCACCACTCACCCCCTCTCTGATTGACCCCTCTCCCACACCTTAGTCTCTATGTCTTAAAGTATTAATTGCAACTTAGGAGCTAGCACTCTTACCTCTGAGTCATGTGTTTCTGGATTCAAGGATTGCTTGAAGAAATAACATAAAACTCAAGTTGGACTCTCTGCTGCACTAAAGTGGGAAAACTGCACTGATGGAGCTGCTGCTTTTTGCTTGCGAGTTAAACCAGAATCCTATCTGTGTTCTCAGGTGTAATATGCTCCTAGCTGATGTTATTTCTGTATAGCTCATATCTTAGATTGAAATCTGGCTAAATAGATCATATTTTCCACCAAGCAGAGAGAAAAAGAAAACCAGTTATTAATTCTTCTAACTGAAAGCAAGCTAATGCTCCTCAATGTTTACGCTATCCGTAGTAAAACATTCATATTACAAACACTTCCCATCATCACTCCAGGGATTTGTGCTCTGTTATACTGGTTTAAAAATATTAATGTCTCCAGATATAATTCAATTAATCATTAAACCTCCTTATACACACAGGTCAAATGCCATTAGTTCACAATGGGTGTAAATAATCTTATGGAACTATTTTGATGAAATGAATAGAAACTATTTATCTTTCAATCAACGTCACAGAGAGCATGCTCGCTGAACTGGCTTGTTTTTGTTGAGACGTTTCATCACCATGCTAGGTCACATCATCAGTGAGGCCTTCGACGAAACGTCTGAACTGGAACAAGCCAGCTCGGCAAACAAGTCAACAACCTCACCCACAACCTGAGCTACAAATCTTTACTAGAACCTTAAGTCACAGAGAACAGTTTATCTGGTCATTATCACATTGCTGTCTGTGGGAGTTTGTTGCGCATAGGCATAGCTTTTAAAAAGAAATTTGGACTTCCAATTAACTGTTGAAAGGATGGCTTTACATTTTAAGATTTTACAAACTTACCAACAAGGAACAAGAATAGGACAAATGGTCAATTGAGCCTTCTCCGCCATTTGTCAAGAACATGGCTGATATGATTTTGACATCAACTCTTTGTTCCTACATATTCTAAGAACCTTAGTCTTGTTTTGTAATCAGAATACATCTACCGCTGCCTTAAAAATATTTAAAGATTTTGCATCCATTGCCTTTTGATGAAGGAAATTTGAATTACCCATAACCCTTTGAGAGAAAATAGTTTCGTCATCTCTGTCTGAAATGAGCAACACCTTGCTTTTAAACTGTGACCCCTATTTCTAGATTCTCCCACAAGAGAAAACATGCTTTCAACAGTCACCCAGTCAAATCCCCTCAGTATCTTTTACATTTCAATTAAGTCAACTCTGGCTCTTCAAGAAGATACAGGCCTAGCATGTCGAATCTTTCCTCATAATGCAATCTGCTCATTCCAGGTATTAGTCTTGTAAACGTTCTCTGAACTGCTCCAATGCATTACCATCCTTACATAAATGAACAGTACTGTATTGTACTATAATAAAAGGCTGAAAACAGCACTATTGACTCTTTGCAGGTAACATATACATTAAACCATGGAATGACACAGACATCCATTCTTAATTTTAGTAAAACCATAAAAAAAATCTTCACAGGTAAATATTTTTAATTCATTCAAGAGATATTGGAATTGCTGCATAGACAATCAAGTATCCATCCCTAATTGCCCAAAGGATAGTTAAGAGTCATGCATATTGCTAAATGTCTGGAGTCACATGTAGGCCAGACCAGGTATAAATGGCATATTTTCTTCCCTAAAGGTCATTTGCAAACCAAATGGGTTTCTACAACATTTGACTATGGTTAATTGGTCACCATCAGGATCCTAAGTCAACTCCAGATTTTTTTACTGGATTGAAATTTCACCATTTAGCATGGCCCGTTTTGAACCTATGTCCCCAGAATATGGGGTTCTGGATTACTAGTCTAATGACATTATCACTACACCACCACTACATTGTCCTTAAATTGTCATTCAATTGTCCCTGAATCAATCCAAAATGATTTGTGGCTACCCTTCATTTCTTCATAGGCATTGGTACTTATATCCCCAGAAATGGTCTCCATGCTCCATGGTAAAAGCATTACAGGACACTTTACCTTCTAGTTAATACGAGACAAAATTTCTAGCCTCATTTGTTGGTCTTTCCAAACTAAGTGTGAGCTTCTGTCTGCATTACAATGCCATGAACCACAGCGTCCTGCTACCTTTAGCTGCCATCCCTCCCCTGGATCCTGGCAGACTAATTTGACTGTGAGATTTCAGAGGTATCTCACAGAAATCTTCTCCAACCAAAGCCCATTTCCATGGCAACATGAATCCCATGTGTCTTGTATTCAGGTAAAGATGCCAACAAGTTATCCCTAAGAGCCCGACTCACTTTTATCTTGGAGCCAAATGAATAGTTTAAAGTGTTACTGTTTAGAACCTGACATTCTCAACACTTTTCTGGGACTTTAGAGACTTGTAATCTATCCACAGTTATCACATAGTCTTCTGTTATTGTCTTGAACCTACTTCCCAATGAAACAAACTCGTCTTCTTTAATCTCTAACAGTCCCAGCACCAAGGCTACCTAACAGGCAGACTTCAGATCAGGACCCATGACCCCTTTCATTTTTCTGTAAATTAAAGACACAATCCAAAACATAATAATGTTAAAAACCTCATAATTGTAAGATAAGTTGACAGCTGTCATTTCCCACACGGTAATAGTGTTTACACTTCAAATGTACTTCATGGTTTATAAAGTATTTTGACATGCCTATTTTTCTATTCCCCCTCCTCAACCCTAATCATCATTGCTGCCTCCTGGCCTGGTTCTCCTCACTTACGTGCAATCTTGAATCAAGCCTCGACTGTTGCTGTCAGCAACTTAACCACTCAAGACTAATGGAATTTAAGGACAAACCTAAAGGCTGCTCTCGGGTTCACCATCCAGGTACCAAAAACGCTGAAATATCAAGAATGCCTTGATCAAGGTCTCATTATGCAGTGCTGCCAAAAATACATAGAATACTTTATCTTACATCGTATCTGACTTGTAGAGAAAAAAAGTGAGCTTAGTGACTCAGATCGTTCCTTTTTTGATCTTGTCAATTACATAATTATCATTTTTGTGTAGCTAGGTGAGTCACAGCTTGTTTCTTTTCCTGTCAGATTTCATTTCCCTTGCTCAGATGAAATATAAAAAAGTATATTTTCTATTGTAAAATGTTAAATGTTAGTCACTGTATTCAATACTGAACAAATATTATCTTTGAACATGTTACAATTCATGAGACATTTGTAACATTTCACATTGATAATATGTAATTATGAATAGTCATACTTACTTTTCAATTATTTTCACAACATAAAGCATTTTTTTATATTTACACATTTTAAAGTTCTATATTTGTCTTTTGTTGTTGGAATTTGCACCCTTTGTTGGCGTCAACATAAAGTAAATTTGCAAACTATTCTTAAACACACATGTATTCCCATTGTTCCCAGAATATGCACATCCATGCTATTTATTGTACAAGCATTCTGCAATGAAAATAATGACTTAACAAAATGCTATTTGTAAATTCTTAGTATTTGCATTTTTGAAAAAGGTAATGGGCAGAATCTTCCCATCCACAAAATAATGGCAAGAAAATTGGGGAAATCGGGTGATATTGGCAGGAAAGACAATGAGAAAAATGTCTTATTTTTCCAATCAAATCCTAAACAGCAAGATGAGAATCTCATCAGTAAGTGACAAGAGATCTATTTACAACTATGTGCATGCATAATCATATCATTTTTAGTTAATCTCACCTCATGATATGCAGTTTCACATTCTCCCACTGGCTGGATAGAAACCAGACAGCTTCAGCTCCCAACATGAAAGTCAGAGTGGTACCTGGCAACTCCAACTTGCTGCTTGCTTCCCTGGTCTTCCATCTTGGATAGCAGTCACCAACATCTAGGGTGCGGTACATGGGCAGCGAACACATGAAACTCCCATCTGCAGATGTTGGCATCAGACGTGGTACCAACCTCACTGCACCCTCCATGGAATAACTCAGATCCACTTGCAAGACAGTTCTGCACGTCAATGATGCACTTTGGAGTGGCTGGCACCTTTCATTGGAATTTTGCTGCCAGGACACTTTGCACACAGGGAGAGCTACCATCTCATGAATTGGGCCAAGGTGCATTTCAGAACTCCTATTTCCTCTCTCAGCACTCACTCAGTTTGCACTGACTGAGATACTCACAGTATCCCTCCATTGTCTTGCCTTGCCTTGTCTTGTGTTTTTGCACTTTGCCTCCACTAGCATGGCTTAAAGGCTCACAATGCATTTCCCTTGCCTTCCCTTTTAGTGAAGACACAAGGTCAGGCATCTTGTCATAGTTGTCAGCAGTGATCACTCAAGTTGGTGGACATGTTGCTTGCTGTACATCATTTTGTAATGTCAATCTCACACATGCGTCATGTGCCAGTGATAGACGTGGCAAATGCACAGCATATGCATAACCAAATGGTCATGTCTCAAAGTCTAAGGGGAGTAGTCCTCAGTCAACTCAAAGGAGTTGCCCTTTGGTCAGGAAACCCTCATGCAGTAAGTCAAGGGCAGCCTCCAATATCAGCCAAAGGGCTGAGACATGGTCAGTTGACTGCTCGGGCAGCCCGAGTCAGGGGGTCAGTACCTCTACAATCTGAGGAGTGCTACAGTCAGCCCTATGACTCCAGTGCTGCCAATCTGGGGATTCACTCAAAGTCAGTCAGGGAAATGCACAGAAATCAGTCATGAATCTTGACAATCACTAATCAGAGCTGACCACCCAAATTGGTCAAGAGGTGGGCAAAATGGCCTGTCCTGGGTCTCCATCAAGTGCAAGTCGATTGGGGTTATCGGGGCCGCTGCTGTGGGTGTGAAGCTGGGGATTAAAGGTAGGATGGTGAGATGCAGAAAGGGATAACAATTGTGAATGGAACAACTCAACAGATAAGGTGGGGGAGGAGTTGATAGAGCATGGAAAGGAAAATAGTGATGCAGGAGGAGTGATCGAGTATGCATTAAAATAAAAATGGCTGCCACCACACAGAGTGGGGCAGGGTAATTATTTCATTCTGTGAGGGAGGGGGCCTCCACGCTATGTGAGACCCTTCAATGGTGATAGTATTAAACAGGTACCCACACAATGCAGTTGAACAACACCTGCCAGCACAAAATGCTGCATGTGAACCTTTGGCATTGACCGACTGAATGGCGTTCAAACCCTGGGGCGAAGCATTCTTGACCACATCATGCAGCATCAGGAATCAGTGCCATTAAATGGCTGTGGTTCACAAGCAATGTATTGCTATCTGAAAAGATTCACCCTCATCACCAAAGTAGCAATTACCTTCCAGGTTCCATAGTCTGCACAGTGCAGAAGTTGCCACTTCACACCTTGGATCAAAAAACATTGTGTATCACTAAGGTTGTCTAGGTTTCAGTATTGTAGTTGCATCTAAAAAGGCACTTATTCACACTGCTGATGATGAATGGTAAACATATATTAACAGATGTGAAAATGTATTTACAATGAAATTTCACCCATCTACTTATGTGTCCTCAGAAGATTGTCATGTTTCTTTTCTTCTCACTATCTCTCAGTGTAGTTCAGGGTTTACAGCTGAGTGCAGCCCATTGGCCTTGCAGTTTTAGTCAGGAAACCTGAGAGAGTTTGTATTTATATGGCCCTTACATGCTGAATATGTACTGCCTAGAAGCAGGTGCACCCTCCCCAGCCTAAACTCCCACAGGGCTGAGGATGGCAGAAAGGGTAGAGCTGGAAGACCCAGCCATGTCTGGAGTGCCCTGAGGTCACAAATCACACGACACCAGGTTATAGTCCAACAGGTTTATTTGAAAACACTAGCTTTCTGAGCTGTGCTCCTTCCTCAGGTGTAGTGTGAAAGAGGAGGTATACCGACACAGAATTTATAAGCAGAAAGGTAACATCCCTGAAAATGGCTCACTGACTGCCTCCTATTGAATCTTTAATCAGTTAGAAAGGAGATGCAGGTTTATATTGATTAAAATGCAAATCCCATAATTTCTTTCAAGTCATTGCCCCGAGAAAATTAGAGGTTTTATCATTGTATACAAGAGGTGACATCTCAGGTCAGAAACGCATTCTAGGTATGCGGCCTTGTTTAGAATCTGTCTGTGTTTTAACCTGGAGTCAGGCTAGTCTTTTTTTGAATAAAATTTAATGTATCTGAAAATGTACAAACTTCTTGGATGAAATGATTCACCGCATAGATTTGTGTGTGTGTGTGTGTGTGTATCTATGTGTGTGTGTGTGTGTATCTGTGTGTGTGTGTGTGTGTGTGTGTATCTGTGTGTGTGTGTGTGTGTGTGTGTGTGTAAGCACACGTGCACAAGTGAGAGAGAGAGCACTATACCTGAGAAAGGAGCACAGCATCAAAAGCTAGAGTCTTCAAATAAACCTGTTGGGCTGTAACCTGGTGGCGTGTGACTTCTGACCTCCCAGTCCAACACTGGCACTTCCACATCATAGAGTGTCCTGCCAGGAGCTTTCTGAATGCCTATTTGTGGATCCCCCTCCGGCTGAGTGCCTAATGGCAACCAACATAATCAAAGACCCCTCCCACCCTGGTTATACTCTTTTCCACCCTCTTCCATCGGGCAGAAGATATTAAAGTTTGTATACACGTACAACTAAATTCAAGAATAGCTTCTTCCCCGCTGTTTTTAGACTTCTGAATGGATGTCTCAAATTTTAAATTTAATGTTGATCTCGCTCTCTGGTGCACCTTCTCTGCAGCTGTAACGTTGTATTCTTTGCTCTGTTCCATTACACTTTGCATCTTATATGGTATGATCTGCCTGTACTGTACGCAAAGCTAAACTTTTCA
The DNA here is from genome assembly GCF_021869965.1 of Rhincodon typus. NCBI lineage: Eukaryota > Metazoa > Chordata > Chondrichthyes > Orectolobiformes > Rhincodontidae > Rhincodon > Rhincodon typus. The sequence continues at coordinate 25,502,086 of NC_063334.1, forward strand.
CTGTACCTAGGCACATATGACAATAATAAATCAAATCAAACCAAATCAAATCAGATCAAATCAAATCAAAGATCCCTAATCTCCCCATTATCTTGCCAATGGTTAGAATGAGGGAATGCATGTCTGTATGTAAATACAGCAGACACTGAGTGTCTGACAAACCCCATCCTGTCTGTGGAGGTAGCCAGACACCTTGTATAGAGCATTGGTGGAGATCTCCAACCTTTGAGTCAGTTTTCCCATGCCACTAACATACTAGCCTGCTACTCCTGTGCATTTCAATGAAGTCATGAATTGCTGACACCATGGGATCTTTAAGATGTGACGGTGATGTACTCATTACAACGTGCTCCCGACTATAATTTGGCTAAATTACCTCCCTAAGTGTCACTATCTGAGCTGGTGATGGCTGCAGGAAGCAGCCTTGTCAGTGAATTGTCTGAAGGATTTGTGGCTTCTTCCTCAGAGCTGGAAGAGGAGATGTCTTGAAAGGCCGTCCTATTGATAGTGGGACTATGTAAATGCCACTGGTACATGCAGGAGGGAAAAAAGAGCGCATGTGTTGCCAAAAAGGAGACATGTTTGGGTATGTTAAGAATACATTCACATTGGCTGTAAAGACAAAGCAGTCCAGTAATGGACCATGAATCTTCCAAAGGTGCCATGTCATGGAGGTTTCAACATCACCACAGGAACAGATCATGGTCCTCACCAGACAGTGCCAGGATCCTCTAGGGCATCTTACCACACACATTGGCTCACACTGCCCTTTGTGGGAAGTTTTCTCCTGGAATGAGTGACATGAAAGTGGCTGGCACAGCTGTTAGTGTTGGCAAAGGTAGGAGAAGGATGACAAGGAGCTCAGAGTGAGTAAAAGGCAGCTGAAAGACCACGCAGCGTTCGTCGAGCGGGGTTTTCCAATGGCTGAGAGCAACTGAAGGAAGATGTTGCAGGCAATAGTAGGAGTGATAGACCATGAGCATTGAAGGAAAGTGAGTGCAGTAGCAGCGATATAGTGAGTGAGAGGCAGCAAAAAGAGCATGATGTCATTTACCCTTGCACAGCAGAGAAGGTCATTGAACTTCCTGCATTGTCTGGTGTTCCTCATAACAGCAATGACCTAGGTGACAAACTTGGAGCAGGCTACAAGATCTGGTGGTGTGTTCTCATCTGCTGATACTGGGAGAAGACAATGGCCCTTGTCTTCACTACCAGGATCTGCAGGTCCCATCATCCATCTTTTAAATATGAAGGATAATGCACAGTTCAGTGCCCAAAGATTTGATGTTTAGAAAAAAGTTTCAACCTTATTTTCAGCCTTACTTTCTAAAGAAGGTTTATATCATTTATGTGAAATTCTACTGGAGCGTCCTCTCAATGGAATTGGCAATAGATCATTCAATAAATTAATCTTCACATTGCCATCATTTAACAAATAAGGGAATGTTTCAATATGATTTCAATGGATTCATTGATGAGCATTTAAATCATAGGAAGCCTAACTTTTGATGACTATTTGGAAGCAAGAAGAGGTGAAATGTGAACTACCAATTTGGTAAAGTTTGACTTCATGCTAATAGATTTGACTTTGTAGTTTGCTATAACACTCTAAAACTTTAGCTCAAGAATAAGATTTAGGAGCAGGAATAAACCATTTGGCCCCTCGAGCCGGCTCCACTATTTGATAAGATCCTGACTGGTCTGATTGTCACCTCAACTCTGTCTTCCTGCCTGCTGCCCATTATCCTTCATTCCTTCGTTTAACCTTGTTATCTAACTCATTCTTGAGTAAATTCAATGACCCAGTCTCTATTGTTTTCTGGGGACTAGAATTTAATAGATTGGCTACTATCTGAGATGAAAAGATTTCTCCTTATCTCCCTCTTAATTGGGAGATATCTAATTTTTGAATTGTATGTATTAGTTCTGGACTCCCATACAAGGAGAAATCTCTCCCAGTATTCAAACTGTCAAATTCTCTTCCAATTTTTTTTTTTCATTTTCTCTTGGATATAATGGTTGGCCAGCATTTATTGTCCATCTCTAGTTGCCCTTCAAAGCTGATTTCTTGAATCACTGTGTCCAAGTGCTGTAGGGTAGACCCGCAATGCTATGGGAAGAGAATTCTAGGATTTTGACCCAAAGGCATTGAAGGAAAAGTGGTATATTTACAAGTCATGATGGTGAGTGGCTTGGAGGGGAACTTGCAGTGTGGTGTTCCTGTATCTCTGCCGCCCTTGTCCTTCTAGAGAGTAGTGGTGATTGATTTAGGAGGCATTGTCTAAGGAGTCTTGGTGACTTTCTGCAGTGCATCCTGTAGACGGTACGCACTGCTGCTACTGAGCATCAGTGGTGGAGGAAGTGAATGTTTGTAGTTGTGGTATAAATCAATTCCTTCTGTCTGCCATGTTCAGGACAATTTACAGGAGCCATGCAGGGCAGTTCCAGACTGACAGCACTTCACCTGATGTATAATTGTGAATTAAATATGTGCCAGTGCCAGAGCTACTACAAGGTCCCAGCAGTGGCGAGTAATTCTGCCTGTTGCAAGAGGGAGGAAATGATGAGTGCAGCACCATAGTGGTGCAGTACATCAGTAATGAGGCAAGTTTCAGAAAATAGCATGAGAAATGGCCTCATGGACAGAAAACCTACACAAAATAATTTATGATAAAATTCAGCCTGATGTTTCAGTGCTCATTACTGTGGTGGATAATAGTCATTGGGACTGGGATTTTTTTTTCTATTCTGGTCACCCTTGTCAGCAACAAGTAAACCTAGATCAGAGATAACAAGAATCAGGACCAGCGCAGAAATTCGACAGTGCCCCAATAATTTTCCACATTGTCCAGGCTGAGAACAGCAGCTTCATTGAACCTGTGCTACTTTCCATTTCCAAAGCCATGCATATGGCATCATTGGACGAGACCTGCATTTCAAACCAGCTGCTATAACATCACACTCTTACAGCCTTTGGGATGAAGCACATCAACACATTCATTTGGGAGCCATAAGAAGGAACGAAACAATACTGGCTCATTCTTCTAGTGGCTACATTTGTCAGCAACATAATAGTGTGTGCAATATGGAACTTCCGTTTTGCACCAGCCTTGACTTTTCCAGTAAAAGTATTAACAGGAGGAAATCATTGTGCAAGCTCTATAAAACATTGAAGCATGGAATTGTTACAGAACAGAAGGGACAATTCAGTCTGTCACGTCCATTAGAAATTTTCTAGCACAAAATAGCACAGGAGGATAGTACAAACCTGCCCATATCTACAGTGACATTACTCTGTCATTTAAATCCTATCTCCAATAAATTCTGCACCTCTATTATCCTCAGCTTTGATCTTGCCCATTTGCTGGAAACTCAGCAGGTCTGGCAGCATCTGTGAAGAAAAAATCAGAGTTAACATTTCGAGTCTAGTGACCCTTCCTCAGAACTGATGGTAGCTGGGAAAACGTCAGTTTATATGCAGAAAATAGGGAAGGGATGGAGTTGGGAGTAAACAATAGGCTAGAGCCGGAAGAGAGAGATTGGGTAGACAAAGGAGTTGTCTGCTGTTCTCTCTCTTCAGGCTCTATCCTATCGTTTACTCCCTACCCCATTCCTCTCCTTATTTTCTGCATATAACCCGACATTTTCCCAGCTACCATCAGTTCTGAGGAAGGGTCACCAGACCTGAAACATTGACTCTGATTTTTTCTTCACAGATGCTTCCACACCTGCTGAGCTTCCAGCAACTTCTGTTTTTGCTCCTCATTTACAGCACCCACAGTTCTTTCAGTTTTTATGCCCATTTGTTAATTCCTACCATCGTACGTAGATAACATTTGGGCTGTTTGATCTCCTGAACTGATTTAAATTGAGAGTGGCACAGTGGTTAGCACTGATGCCTCACATTGCCAGGGACCCAGGTTCAATTCCACCTTCAGGTGAATGTCTGTTTGCACATTATTTCCTTGTCTATGCGGGTTTCCTCTGGGTGCACAAAGATGTGCAGGTTAGGTGGATTAGCCATGTTAAATTGCCCATAGCATCCTAGGTTGTACAGGCCAGGTGGACTAGCCAAGGGTTGGTGTGGATCTGTGTGGGCTGCTCTTCAGAAGGTTGTTTTGGACTTGATGGGCTGAATGGCCTGCTTCCACACAATAGGGATCCTATGAGGAAATTGGAGACAAATTCTCTAGAGTTTTTGTTTTCCTTTACAGGCACTTTCTTCGCTTATTAGCCTTTCCTAGTTGCAAGGCCAGTGGAGAAGAAAGAATGGATTGGAAATGACTAGTCAGGACGCTGCTGCCATTAAAAATGTGAGGCAGGATGGACAATCAACTAGGCTTTTCCTGCTGATTGACCTGCCGTGGTTGTATCAGCTTTATATCATCACCACTTGATTTCACCTACTTTTCTAATCAACCCGTTCACACGTCTGGAGCAGGTAGGACATTAACGCGGGCCTCCTGCTCCATCAGTAGGGACACTACCACTGCACTACAAGAGGGCCCCGCCACTTGATTTCACATCTCCTTACAGATGGCTGCTCCCTAATGAGGCAGTCTTCCACAGTCCCAAGCTCCACTTTACTTTTCAAAGACTGATTTCTCATTTATGTCCCTTGCACCCTTATGCTTTCAGCTCCACTATATTTGGAAAAGCCTTCAGCCTGAATACAAAAGCACCCTGCAATTCACTTCTCACATCCAAAAGCCTTCTGGTTTCTTCCCCCTACCTATTGGACTCCACTGCGAACTACCTTTCAGCAAAGTACCGAGGGCTATTTAATTAGATGAAAAATCCTGCAACTGTGTAAGCAGTTGTTGTGGTATTGCAATGATATTCTGAATATGTATAAATGCATGTTTTCAATTTATGCACATTTCCCTCCTTTGTTGCCTTACAAACTGTACTGATCTGTAGTTTAATCCTCACAGTGTTTCACCATGCTTTTGTTTGATTGCAGAAGGAACCTGAATCATTACATTTTACCATTTCATACATTTGATCCCCAGGTGGAGATGTAGGGCGGGTGGAGCAAAGATAGAGAATCGATGAATAATGGACAGGTTTGATTTGATATAAAAATTCTTGAAATGAAACATACTTAAAATGTTCACCCCACAGTTGATTTCAGTCTGTACACCACCAGCCAAGTATCAAGTGTTGAAGACTGATAGCGTAATGTTGTTTTTTTATAACTATTAAAACAAGCTGTCATAGAAGATACTTATCTATATCACTTCTCTGAAGACAATATATATTTTTTCAAACGTACAGATATATTATAATTAAAACATCATACCCCTGAAAATGTTTTCAGTGATATACCTTTTTTTGTTATTCTTGACGTGTGCTAAAAACAAGATTCACTGCAGCAACTCACAAAGGCAGCTCTGACAGCACTGAATCCAATGGGGTTTTTGTTTGTCTAAGTGTCAATTTAAATTGAGTTTCATGGAGAGTTTTGTCAGAGGGACAAAATCCTGGAACTCACTTCCTAATAGGACTGTAGGTGTACCTACACTTCAAGGACTGTAGAGGTTCAAGAGGCAGCTCATCATCACCTTCTCAAGAGCAATTGGAAATAGGCAATAAATGTTGGCCCAGCCATGCTATCCTGTGATAAATAAAAAAAAACTTTGTTCTCTAAGCAATTGAGTATATGCCGATGGAATAAAGATGCTCCAGATTGGTGATTCTGTTCTATCAAGAAATGCTGAGCATATGTCTGAAACAGAGAAGGTAGAAGCTGTTCAAACTTTTCTGCTGTCTAGTATATTTTGTCTAGGTCTTAACATTGTAGAGGAGTGCGCTGAGGGTCCAATCTTAGTAGGCTTGCAATTTAGTTTTCTCAGTCAGGTTGCTGTTGTTCCACACTCTTACTCAGCTTGGATTTAAGGCTTACAAATGCTACAACGTGTGTATTGTACTGTTGTACAGCTAGATATGTAAAGCCATCAAAAGCCTCCAGCGTCACATTGATGGGAACGTCCTGCACTGTGACATTTTAGCTTCCTGATGTTGATGGTCAAGCCAAACTCCTTACAGATGTGACAGAGTTTGTCCATTTGCCACTACAGTTGTTTCTCCATCTGGAATGCTAGTGCAACATTATCACCATAGACGAATTCTCCGATGAGGACTTGCTGAGCCTTTTGTCCCAAGTGAGCAACACTGAACAGCTTTCCATCAGTTCTGTTACTAAGTACACACCCTCTGTTGATAACCTGAAGGCATCTGACAGCAACAGAAGGATATGTCGAAAAAATGTTGGTGCCAGAACACAACCCTGTTTGACCTGCTGAAGAACTTACATTGTTCTCGTGTTGCCCTGTCATAGCTCATTTGCTCATTATGTTGTCCTTAAAATAGGTCATGTTAAACAACCTCAGTTGACAGTCAATTTTATCTAACAGCTTAAATAGACCAGTAAGAAGTAGTGTCTGTTACATGATGAGATAGATGAAGGTTAGTGGTCTCCGTTGTTCATGGCATTTTTCTTGCAGCTGTTGGACTAAGAATATCACATCAGTTATAAAACTTCCATTGTGAAACCACACGGGGATTGAATTCGGGATGGATGCCTTCAGCCATGATCTGCAAACTGATAAGGGCCATATGGGCAAATATTCTTTCAATAATAATGAGCAAGGAGATGCCTTGATACTTCTGGTAGTTACTGCAGCCACCTTTGTTCTTGCACAGGAAAACAGACCTTACAGGGAAAATATTCTCCACAGTTATTACCCAGCTAGCCTCTTGTGAGAAACAAAGTGAATGAATAGCTGATGAGAAATACAGAATATAGTCTTACAAACCTGCTGCTACTCAGGTCTTTCTAACTCTCTCTTTGATGGTTTCAGCAACAGCGTGTCAATAGATCCATACCTCCCATAATCCAAAATCTACACTGTGTGACAAAGGACTGCAGCACAGATTTAACAAAAAAACCCACAATTTTTTGCCGGCATGGCTTCCGTCCAATGCACTCCCCAAAATTTGGAAAGCACCACTCACTTCTACAAGGCATTTCTTTGCATTGTTTCAAATCACACCACAGCAATAGGCACACTGCCAGACACCACACAATGTAATATTTGTACCCGACCTGAAAATGATAACATTTCCAAATTCTCAAAGTTCTGTTCAGATATTTTTAGCAAATTTTATGAAGGTCACAACATGAACTCAATCACAAGGTTCCTTCTCACTTTAACAAGAGAATTGCAGGATAGGGAAATCCAGGCACAGCAGCACCTTACTGGGCAACCCTCTCAGAATGCAGATAGTAAAGACAGCAGAGAAGTTGTGGTTGATTATCACATGATCAGCTACATATATGGGGCAGGTTCCTAGCCTCCAGCATTGTTCTAGCTTTCAAATAGGAGAAATATTAAACACCATTTACCACCATGAATATCTTGTTTGACAATGCCTCTGTTTGGGAAGATATATTGAATGTTCAACATCACACTTAGCAGAAACTTTTGGAAATTGAACAATCCCCACAACCAATCTTGCACTCTTCACTAACAACAACTGAGAAGAATGTACTGTCTCTAATGTAAGACAACATCCCAAGACACTTGACGTCAAATTATAAAGCATAGACACAAAGCCACATGGTGGGATGAAGGGCCTGTTACTGTGCTGTAATGTTCTATAAAATAATATTACAGCAGATGGTCAAAAACTTGGTCCAGTAGGAAGATTTTAATGAACAGATTAAAAGATGGTAGAGAACCTGAGAGGCAAAGGAGTTTCTGATTCCCAGAGCTTTAAGTCCAAACAGTGGTCTCCCGTGGAGAGCAATTAATATCATCCAAAATATCAGAATTAGAGGAGTACATGTAAATTGCAGGGTTATAAATACAATGTTAGTTAGTGGACCAAAGGGGCAATAGGTGCAGGCTTGATTTAGGTTAGAAAAAATGCGTGGAACTTTGGATGACCTCAAGTTTACGAAATGTAGGGCGCCAACAAAGAGTATGTTGGAACAAAAACAGAAATTTCTGGAAAAGCTTAGCAGGTCTGGCAGCATCTGAGGTGAGAAGTCAGAATTTAGGGTTAAGCGACTTTTCCTTAGAACTGCCCAACAGACAGTTTGGACTCCAGTTCTGAAGAAGGATCACTGGACCCAAAATGTTAACTCTGATATCCCTCCACAGATGCTGCCAGGCCTGCTGAGCTCTTCCAACAATGTCTGTTTTTGTTTCTGATACCCAGCATTTGCCATTCTTTCGTTTTTATTGAGTGTGTTGGAACAGTTGGATCGAGAGGTAACAAAGACAGGGATGAGGGTTTCATTTCTGACACCTGATTTGCATATTCAAAGCCATGTTTGTAATTAGGTACCATGCCAGAATAGATATAAAATGGCAAACTAACATGCTATTAGTATCACAAAATCATTAAGTAATGGTTAATCTGTTAGTTTTGGAATATGAGTGGTACCTCCATTCATCTAAAATCAAGAGGTCTTTCTAGGCAGATTGGTTATCGCCTCATGGCATTGGTTACAGAACGAAAAATTATTCCTTTTGGAAAATTGCTCACAGTGTCTCATTCTGAATTGACATCATGTCAAACTATCTAAACGTTCACAAGGAAATGTTATAATGAGATCATTTATGGCTTAAGGCAGCATGAGATTGTATTTTTACTACAGGCTCTAATTGACTCTCTCTGGGACTCCTTCCAATATCTTTAATCCAAGAAAAAGCTTCGCAGAGTTACCTCCTAGCGCCCAAAGCTAAATCAGACCAGGTTGCAAAATATCACCTGACATTGTTCATTCTTGACCAGCTGCATTACTTGACAAATCTTCTCTAAAATCCTATATGGTCAGGAAGTGTCATGTTTTTACAGATATAGGAAAATTGTTTGAAGTATACCCAGGAGAAAGCACATTGTAGTGTAGGCAGAAAGGAGCTAGTTACACTGAAACCACGTGTCAATACATTTGCACATTTGTCCTCAAATATTTCCATAAAATGCTCTGCTCTTTATAATGAGTACAGATCATTTAAATTAAACAAAAAACATAGGAACGATTACAAAATACACAACACTGGAATACATGGAGCACAAAAAACCTCACGCACAGCAAAATCATGGAGATGGCTCTGCCACTGAAAGTCTATTCTTGACAGCATCAGATCAGCCTTTTGGGATTGCAATGAGGAAAGTCACAACCCCAAAAGGATAGCAGTCAATAAATTGACCAGTACCAGCAGAGGACACATTACAGTAAAACAAGGTGCAAAAAAAGCACATAGTCTAAAGTACAGCCTATTATATTCTCTGGTCCATCCTTCAAAGCCCTGCCCAGTTTTCCTCTTTGAACTTCAATGTCTCAGAGTTACTTAATGTTCTTGGGCTTTGAGGACTGGAAATGAATGCTCCGTGAAGAGTGGAATTTTGACTTTCAACTTCCTCATTTTCAGGATCCAACAGCATTTAACTCTGAATCACATCAAGCCAAAAATCTTGACCAACAGTTGACTAGTGTTTGATCAAAGAGATAGGCTTCAAGGAGCATCTTAGAGCAGAGTGAGATGGTGAGACTTAAGGAGGCAATTTCTGAAGAAGGGTCCTGACCCGAAACATCGACTTTCCTGCTCCTCTGATGCTGCCTGTCCTGCTGTACTCTTCCAGCTCCATATTGTGTTATCTCTGACTCCAGCATCGGCAGTTCTTACTATCTCTAATAAAAGGCAAATACTTGTCTTTTGTCTATGTAATTGCTTGAGGTGATTTCAAGGCAAATGTAAGAAGAGCAAGAAAGCATTCAGTCCTTGAAACCCCTTCTGACATCAGTTCCCTGCCTAACAAAAATCTGTTAAGCACGATGAGTTTAAATCTAAGTTCACAATGCATAGTCAAATGTATAAACTCTCTTATTACACATATGATTCATCATTACTTTAACAACATGAGCCATCATGTTCAAAATAGTTTCAATTGCTTGCCTTGATCCATGTCCAGATACTATTCAACCCTGCTCTTAAAAAGTGCCCTTTAGAGAAACAATTTCTCAGTGATTTTGTGAATTGGTAAAATAAAAAGGGCAATTTCAAGACAATATTCAGGTCACATTTCAAAACCTGTTAGGCTATAAAAATATTTTTTATGACAGGTACTGGTTCATTGACATTACTTCTGTGCTATCATCACCACTGTACAACTTCTAACATCAAGTTTAAGGTAGTGATGTATGATATAATACATATTCCTGCTTGCCATGCCAAAACGTAAAAAAGGTGTATTTATATGCAAAATGAGAAAAAGATATACGTGCACAGAGTAGTAAAAAGAAGGACTAGAACCAGTTTGTAAAATTATAGTGTATAAAGAAAAAAACAAAGAATTTGCATTTATATAATGTCCTTTACATTCTCAGGATAATCTGGAAGTCTGACGTGCAATTATAATTCTGCTGTATGTGTTGTTGTTGAGTGACAAGGCTTGCCATTTCAAAGTCAGTTGATTGATGAATTTGGTTTCATGTCAGGCAGGAGGGAACCTGGGGGAGGCTTCAGGATCAAATAGGCTCATTCCTTGAATCTGGGTCAATGGCGCTTTGGATAGAGGATTGGTGTTTGATGTGAGGAAGCCTGGGGGCTAAGTGGTAGTAGTCATGCTCATCATGACCCACAAGCAATGTCATTTACCTTCTATTCAAAACTGTCTTGGCTTCCCCTCCGAACAACACCCAAATCCCAACCCCCTTCAGCAACTGGATTTCCCAAGGCTTGATACATCCAGTCAGCCAACATTAAAGATAACAAGGTGTAGAGCTGGATGAACACAGCAGGCCAAGCAGCATCAGAGGAGCAGGAAGTCTGACGTTTTAGGCCTAGACCCTTCTTCAGAAATGGGGGAGGGGAAGGGGGTTCTGAAATAAATAGGGAGAGAGGCGGAGGTGGATAGAAGATGGATAGAGGAGAAGATAGGTGGAGAGGAGACAGACAGGGCAAAGAGACGGGGATGGAGCCAGTAAAGGTGAGTGTAGGTGGGGAGTTAGGGAGGAGATAGGTCAGTCCAGGGAGGACGGACAGTCAAGGGGGCGGGCTGAGGTTAGTAGGTAGGAGATGGGGCTGGGCCTTGAGGTGGGAGGAAGGGATAGGTGGCAGGAAGGACAGGTTAGGGAGGCGGGGACAAGCTGGGCTGGTTTTGGGATGCGGTAGGGGGAGGGGAGATTTTGAAGCTTGTGAAGTCCACATTGATACCGTTAGCTGCAGGGTTCTCAAGCAGAATATGAGGTGCTGTTCCTACAACCTTCGGGTGGCATCGTTGTGGCACTGCAGGAGGCCCAGGATTGACATGTCGTCTGAGGAATGGGAGGGGAAGTTGAAATGGTTCACGACTGGGAGGTGCAGTTGTCTAGTGCGAACCGAGCGTAGGTGTTCTGCAAAGTGGTCCGCTTGGTTTCCCCGATGTAGAGGAGGGCACAACGGGAACAGCGGATACAGTATACCACATTAGCAGATGTGCAGGTGAGTATCTGCTTGATGTGGAAAGTCTTCTTGGAGCCTGGGATGGGGGTGAAGGGGGAGGTGTAGGGGCAGGTGTAGCACTTCCTGCGGTTGCAGGGAAAAGTGCCGGGTGTGGTGGGGCTGGAGGGGAGTGTGGAGTGGACAAGGGAGTCCCGGAGGGAGTGGTCCCTCCAGGAAGCAGATAAGGGTGGGAGGGAAAAATGTCTTGGTGGTGGGGTCGGATTGCAGATGGCGGAAGTGTCGGAGGATGTTGCATTGGATCCGGAGGTTGGTGGGGTGGTACGTGAGGACAAGGGGGATTCTGTTTGGGTTGTTATTGCGGGGAGGGGGTGTGAGGAATGAGTTGCGGGAAATGCGGGAGACACAGTCGAGGGCGTTCTCGACCACTGAAGGGGGGAAGTTGCAGTCCTTGAAAAACGAGGACATCTGAGATGCACGGGAGTGGAATGCGTCATCCTGGGACCAGATGCGGCGGAGGCGAAGGAATTGGGAATAGGGAATGGCATTTTTGCAGGAAGTTGGGTGGGAGGAAGTGTATTCTAGGTAGCTGTGGGAGTCGGTGGGCTTGAAATGGATATCGGTTTCCAGGTGGTTCCACCTTCCTGCAAATTGGGAATAGGGAATGGCATTTTTGCAGGAAGGTGGATGGTTCCACCTTCCTGCAAAAATGCCATAACCATTCCCAATTCCTTCACCTCCGCCGCATCTGCCTCTTGCAAGTGGATTGGCTGCCCACCTCATCTTATCATCATAATATCCAAAAGTTGGCATATATGACCTGGCTTTCAGTCTTGCTTGAAATGTATGCTCATTCTACATTCCAGCTTCACTGAATTCTACGAACTCAGCGTCATTACAATACACTCCAAACCTCACTAGTCACCATGTCTAGGTTAAAATGCACTCTTATCACTGCTTTCCCTCAGAGACGTTTAGCTGGGAAATGTTGAATCTAATAACTAAGGTATTTTTTAGTTGTTCGTGAGATACGACTGTGACAGCATTTATTGCCCATCCCCAACTGCCCAGGAGAAGATGGTCATGCGCTGCCTTCTTGAACTGCTGCAGTCCCTGGGGAGTAGAGAAACCCACGGTGCTATTAAGAAGGAAGTTCCTGGATTTTAACCCAGTGGTAGCAAAGGAACAGCAATGTGGTTCTTTTATAATTCCTCTGTAATTAACTTGCTCAAACACTCTGTAAGGTCACTAGATGTGCACTAATTTTCTTAGGTTAAGATTGAACATAGTTAATTGTAATGGCCTTTTCTCCACCACAAAATCTGCAAGACATTTTATTGGTGTCTATTCTGCACATCCAAAAACAACTTGCCAAGATTATATGGGGAGCAACTACAAACGTGCCCTTACTTTGAAAAAAAAACAATGCTTTGGCTTAAAAATGTATATTTAGCTCCTGCCCTGGAATTGAGCTTTCCATAGGTTACATTTCTATTCATCAGGCCTTGAGAGGAATTCCCAATCATGTCTTTTTTTTTACATTTATTACTTTATTTTGCATGACATAAAAGGGAAACTTTCAACTTTTCAGGCTGACTTGAACCTTGTGGTTGAAGAAAGATTTGTTTTTGGGTTTTAGCTGCTTAAGCTCTTTTATTTACTATATTATAGAAACTCTGAGAAGGTATGATAAAGCTGATGCCGAGAGTCTGTTTCTCCTGGTGTGCAAGTACCTACCTGGACACTGCCAGGATACGGGATTGGCCATTTACAAGTAAAATAGGAAAAAATTTATTCACTCAAGAAATTGTGAATTTTTGGAATTCTCTGCTCAGAGAATTGTGGGTGCTCAGTTATTGAATGTATTCAAATCTAAGATCAACAACTACTTAGACTTGAAGAGAATCCTATGATTATAGGGAATGAGTGGGAATGTAAAGATCAGCTGAGATTTATTGAATGGTGGAGCAGATATCGAGACATAGAGTCATAGAGTCGTAAAGAACGGAAACAGACCCTTCAGTCCAACAAGTACATGCCAACCATAATCCCAAATTAAACTAGCCCCACCTGCCTGCGCTTGGCCCATTTCCCTCCAAACACTTCTGATTCGTGTAGTAATGCAAATGTCTTTTAAATGTTGTAACTGCACCCACATCCACCACTTCCTCTGGAAGTTCATTCACACACGAACCACTCTGCATAAAAAAAATTGTCCATCTTTTTAAAATTTTTCTCCTCTCACCTTAAGAATATGCCCCTAGTCTTGAAATTCCCCTTCCTAGGGAAATGACACCTGTCATTCAACTTATCTCTGCCCCTCATGATTTTATAAACTTCTCTAAGGTCACCCTCCAACCTCCTACGCTTCAGTGAAAAAAAGCTCCAGCCCTATCCAGTCTTTCCTTATAACTCAAACTCTCCCTTCCCAGCAACATCTCAGTAAACCTATGATCTGCTCCAGCTTCTATTCATCATGTTCATGTGTTCTTCTAAATGCTTGCCTTTGACCTGTTGGTAACATTAATCTCCAAAAAAGACTTGATTTTTGTACATTCAAAGGCTGGACCTGTACATTGGAAAACTGTTATGCTGCCTTGATATCGTCCTCAAACCCACTTTCCATTTTGATTCTTTCATGGGAAGTGATTGACCCTGGCAAAGGTCACTAGCAATGACACTGAATGAATGACGATGTTGTTCAAGTCAAGATTGTTATTGGAGGGGAATTTTTTGGCTGTCATGTTCCCATATTCCCATTGGTCCCATTCCCATTCCCTGGTTAGACTCCACTTGCAGTACTCTAAGCAGAAAGATATATTGACTTTGAAGGGAGTACAATGTAGGTTACAAGAATGATACCTGGGCTTCAGGATTAAGTTAAGAAGAAATGTTATACAAATTAGGCCCATTTTCTCAAGAATTTAGAAAGTTAAAGTGTGATCTGTACAAAGTCTTCAAGATATTAATGGGAAAAAAACAGGGCAGATGAAGTTAGACTATTTCCATAGGCTGGAGATTCTACTAGGGGACACAGTCAGAAAATTCAGGCTAAATCATTCAGGAGAGATGGTACGAAGAGCTTCTATACATAAGGGGTGGTAGAAATTTGGAACGCTCTTTCACAAGCAGCAGCTGATGCTATATTAATTATTAGGTTTAAATTTGAAATGGATACATTTTTGTTAAGCAAAGGTATTAAGGGATGTGGACAAAAGGCAGGTATAAAGAGTTTATCCACAGATCAACCATAATCTAACTGAGTGGCAGAACAGGTTCAAGGTGCTGAATGGCCTACTCCAGTTCTTATGTTCTTATGTCATGAGTTTGAAAGGTGCCATCTTAGGAGGCTTCGCAAGTTGCATGCAAAACTGAACACAGCCTTTACATCTCCCTGTACAAAAAACTCTTCATAGACTAATTGCAGATCCCTAGGACTGTAATTGCCCAGAACTCTGACCTCCTTTGATGAGCATCCCCTAGACATGACTGACCTAACCTCTGATGTTTGTCTTTGCAGCCCCCTATTGGACAATAGACCACTCCCCTGACAGCTTGTAATGGCCCTACAGGATTGACTATTTCCTATTCCCCATTCTATAGTTGGACATATCCCCTGGCTATGACTGGCACAAGTATTTGTCTCACTGTGGCCAAGGTCTGGACTGTGTGCCCATGTTTGATAGTACTAGGATCCCCTGACAGACAGTCTCTCTTGATTAGATTAATTTCTAGTACCCACTCAGTTTCTGATGTGTCCATTTAGTTATTTACTGTGTGCTTGCCGCATAGGCAGCTGGCGAATACTGCAAATGTTAAACTGACATCTCACTGTGCTTTCCAACAAGACATTCCCCTCCTGGACATATCACTTCTGATGAGCACAAAAAGCAGCCAGACTGCGTGCTGAAAAAAAAGAGTACATTGATATGGCGATACTGACAGCCTTTTGATTCTGGCTGAAATGCCGATGTGCTAACAGGTATGCCATGGCATGGCAGGGCAAGATATGGATGCTGCAAGCCTGGAGGAAATGCTAAGTGAGAGAGTGTTAAGGGAGCAAATGAGCAGGCCTGAGATACAGCTTGGTCCAATGTGTGAACTGGTTTCCTGTCCATGTATTCAAAGTATCTTTGCAGTAGCCTTTCAATATTATTTGTCTGAGCGCCCTGCAAAGCAGCTCTATGCTTCCTAAGCATTGTGAAAGTGGATCAGAGAGGAACTACAAGGATTGCAAGCTGTTGGCAAATGTCAGATTCAAATATCTGTGGACAAAAGGTGCTTGTGACTGGTGCCCATGCATCATGTCCTGAGACACTGCTTGGTACTGAGTCACATGGAGGCTCCTCGCAGCCAACAGTGAACTGAAATTGCCAGGCATCTGCTCTGGCTTCCATGTTGAGAATTCTCGAGATTTATCTAGCTCAGCACATTTGATAAGATGTTAATGAGGTGAGTTGTGGTGTTAATAAGGCATTCGACAAGTAATAATTCCCTTTATTGGCAACTTTGCACTCAGCAAAAGCATAAAAAGTGCAGATTGCTCCAAATGTCAAAATAAGCTTTCTGGCATAATTCTGCCACAAATCATAACATAGCACACATTGTTTAGGTTCCTATAAGATTCTATCCAGTAATTCTGGAAGATAAGCATCTTGCTCAAATCAAGCAAAGTACTCAACAAATATTCTTCAAGTGCTACAAGAAGCAGTGATAAAAAGATGGCCTTATATCCTTAATATCCTTAATATATCCTTAAGTCATATTCTTAAGGAGATGAGGAAACAGGTGCTGAAGCACACCTATGCAAGCCATGAAGGAATTGATTGCACTGTGAGTTAGACCAGTTGACATCAATGACTACCAGTAAGATTGTAGAATGAATGAAAGCAAATTACAGTTGTTATGGCATTCCAGACATTGTGATGAGTGACATGGCCCTCAATTCACAAGTGAAGAATTCAAGCACTTCATAAAGGATTGGGAAATTCAACACCAATAATCATTTACACACTATACCCAGTCAAGTAGAAGTGTTGACGTACCATGAAAATAGCCAAAAGGATCAAAAAGAAATCAAGTAAGTTTAACACAGACTGTACAAAGCAAACCGTCAGTGGAGAAACACACCTAATGAAAACTTAGAAAGTAGTCCAATCAAACACTATGGTCACACTGCATCTGAACTTCTTTTTCTAATAGTTAAAGAAATTGAAGCCAAAAGTTCTATCAAGTGTGCGACAAAATCAAGGTGAAACAATAGAAAGCCAAAGTTAACATTGTTAAAACTTATCAAATCATTGTCAGAGCTAGGAGAGAGGTTAAATTGCAACAATCAATACTCTCAATAAAAGTCAGCACACTTGGCAATTTGGGACCTGTGTTGAGCAGTTGTTATTTCAATCATATGCAGTGAATGACTAGGTAAGTTGCCACAATCACAGACGTCTATGTACAACTTAGAGGAGCTGTTCACCACTGGCAGAAAGTACACCGCGACACTCCATGGAGAAAGAACAACACCCAGGAAACAAACAGACAAACAGCCAATAAAACGTACGCGTGCATCATTAGAAGACTTGCACAATTTAAAGAGTATGTATACAATGCATGTGCAGAGTCTAATGGTGGTGGAACTGACTACAGTTAACACATTGTTCTGTTATGAATGATAACTTTGTGAGCATGTAAATTGGATAGCTTGCATACCTGATAACTACAAATGATAGTGCGTGTAAATGTTTTTGTTTTTGTTTATGAAAAAGGTGGAGGGTTAGAGAAATGCAATTGTATCTTTATTGTGCCGTTTGGCTTGCCAAAGCCATGTGATATCCAACTCTTGGTAAGTGCTTTTGTGGGCAATTTGTGACATCCATGATACACATATTGGAACTAGATCAATCTGTTTTCAATTTTTGAACCTTCAATCCTCCTCTGCTTTGAGCCATGTTTCATTTATTGTGATTGCCTCGTCTATTTGTTTACTCAATCTCACTGCAGTAGGACTGCTTGTGCTCTGTGAAAATGATTTAAAACACTTTTATTTAGTTGCCATATCTGAAACCATTTTACTGAAAAATGCAAATATGTGCTCATATAGATGAAAGATGGAAATCTAGAGAAATTGGATTTGTATTATGTCAATCATTATTTGACTATATCTTAACCTTATGGCAACACTGTAATATAAGTCATGCAAAGAATATAAGCATTCTGCATGCATTCAATTTTTATGTACATTCAGCAGTGATTCAGTCCAATAGCTGGATCAGTGACAGGTAAAAAAAAGTGCATGATGAGTCATGTTTGCATATTGCAAACCACTCTAAGTGGCAGCTGTGCTGTGGCCAATGACCAAAAGGTTCATATACTTTTTGAATTAGGTACAGATAAAAATGTTTTTCTACATCAATACTTTCACTTTTCTTATGGACATGGAAAATTTTAAATCATCTAATTTCAACACTTTAGTCAAAATAATCACCTTGGATAGAGGGGATTTTGTGCAGATTCAGATCCTGAGACACCTTGTTGCAAAAGCAGTTTTGGCACAACTCCACTTTGCACGTTATGGCAAGTCATGAATTTTTATGATTCGACAGGTTAACATATATTAGTTTTGTTGTACAGATCTTGAATATTGCTGAGAAAATACGTATTTTGTCAAAGGTTTTCATCTTGCAGTCCTTAGGACAGTTTGCAAGAATATCAATTTATCAGGAAAAAACAACATTCATGCTGCCTAAGAGCAGACTGCTGATCAGATGACAAGCTTTTTTCTGATTAGTACAGGAGTTTCCATGGAAAGGGTGACTATTAATGCTAATATAATGATGGGTCAGATTTCCAAGTATTCTTAGTCATTTTCACCTTTAATTCCAAAATGTGCTTTTTCTAAAAAATGTAAGAAAAACTGCAGATATAAATTCAGCGACCTTGGCGAAATCCTGTGGGAAGCCAGAGGAATGTTACAACTGTAAAGTGTACTGGAAATTTTGGACTGGGAGAAAGTCAACACAATGAAATAATGAGAGAATTCAAACATTGCCCCTCTCACACAATAGCTTCCTCTTGAAGACATGTCTATTTCACTCAAGGAGTGTGTAATAAAAGGGTTAACAATCAAATGCAGCACTAGTCTGTGTGTGCTGTTGACTGGATATCTTAGTGTATAGTTGAGAATGCTGTGAGGCCAGAGCTTTGAGAATAGCCATTTAAATAGCCCTGAACTGCATGCAAAAAAATGTTGTGACTCTGTATGCTGGAACTCAGTAAGTTACAAAAACAAATCAGTATAATAGAATTTACACCAGAACGTATTAAATCAACTTTGCTTTCATGATAGCATTTCTATCCTTGGCTTGCTCCAGTATGGCAACAAACTCCATGTAAACCAGATGAATAATACTTCATTTTCTACGTAGACACTTTACAGCCTCAAGGGCTCAATATTAAGTTCCAGAACTTCAGAACATGATTTCCAACCTTCATTTTTATTACACCTCATCCCACACTGCACACCCACTCAATCCCAGCCATCCCTTATTTGTGTTAGAATGGATCAGACCAAACCCCCTTAAAGTATATTAAGACGATAGTCTAGACCCTAAATTTTTCTTTTTTAAAGGTAAGTATAAGGCATTGTGTTCCAGATGCAATTCAATTGGTTGAACTACCAGGCTTGAAACAAAATACACTTTTTTCATACGCCATAATTAAAAAGCAAACAAAATAATAATAAAATAAAAGGAACTGGCTTAAGCAGGACTCTATCAAAATGCTTAATAAAATAATATATATTAACTACTTCTTATTAGCTATTCCAATATAGTAATATCCCATAAACACACCGTTGGCAAAAGCAAAGTCAATAAAATAGATTGTCTCATATGCAACTCTAGCAACATAAAGAGAACCCCAACTCTCTGGGTGGGAAGCAGTGGGAGACCATCTTCCATCCTTAATTTGACAGTGAGCCCAGTTGTAACTGTTCTCTAGTAAAATTGTGGAACTAGCCCCATTAAGACCATCGGCCTTAAGAAATCAGCACAGGAGTAAGACATTCAGCCCCTCAAGCCTGGTCCACGATTCAATGGGGTCATGGCTGATCCAACATTCCTCATAATCATTTTCCTGCATTTTCCCTGTCACCTTTGATTCAATTACTAATCAAGAATCTGCCTATCCCAATTAAGGCTGCCTGCAGGTTTTGGCTCAGGATCCCCAGTGAATCTAGGTAACAAAGAAAGCCTCAGTAAAGTCCTCAGAGATAGTAAGAACTGCTGATGCCGGAGTCAGAAATAATACAGTATGGAGCTGGAGGAACACAGAAGGCCAGGCAGCATCAGAGGAGCAGGAAAGCTGACGTTTCGGGTCAGAAATAGGGGAGGGGAAGGGGGCTCCAAAGAAGGGTCCCGACCCGAAACATCAGCTTTCCTGCTCCTCTGATGCTGCCTGGCCTGCTGTGTTCCTCCAGCTCCACACTGTGTTATCACAGGAAAATCCTGTGCTTTCTTTCTAAAATTCCTTCTGATAGTTCCAACGAATAGATGTATGGAGCATGGGAAAGTTTACTGGTATGTTTTCAACTAGCTGGCATCTTCCTAAAAGAATTGGTTGATTGTTATTGTAATGTTCCAATATTATCTACTTTGTAGCTTACTTAGGCAAGTTAATTCTCAAAACAATAGTAATGCATGTAAACTCAGAATAATAATTTATGTTCCTATGTAAAATATGGTACGTTAATTGTATTTATCTAACAATCAACCACACAAAAGGGATTTATTTTTTCTGTAAACTAGTTTATTTAAAACATGAAAAAATAATTATAAGTGACGGATAAGGCATTACAGCATACCAATCGATTTCCATGTGAGTAGCTTGCAGACTCACAGCACCCTAACTGCCAGGAAGAGTTACAACATTGTGTACAGGCAGCACATGCTTTAAACTGAGTTTTTTGATGCCACACTATGAGTTTGAGTTCTTTAGACATTGGCTGAGGAGCAGGCAAAGTCAAGAATTGTCTACAGAATTGCACTTCAAAGTAATATGATTTGTCATACTTCAATACAAAGTACATGGTAATCATAGATAAACCAGGCTCTGACTTATTAGTTAAGAATTAATCTGTCTATTTTGTGGGTTCATGTCTATGTGCTCCTGTGAGTCTTCTAATCTGTTTTATTGCAGTCTAATGGTGTTCTTCCAGAGTGCTCTAACTCTGCCCACTCTGCTATTTATATGCAGTGATTTGCACCTCAGTGACAGAAGTGCAATGTTTCTCCAGGGCTCCGATGCCCTTATACAACACATTGAGTCCTTAAAGGTGAACTCTCTGAAAGGCAAGATACGTATAAAACATCCTTTGCCCTTCCAAAAGAAAGTTCAACTATTTATATAACAAGTCAGCCTAGGAGTCGCTATAGTTTAAAGGCTAATTTGCTGATACATCCAGATCCCGTGATAGTGAATTTGTCCAGAAGTGTTGTTAATTTCCACAGTCAGTGATATTGTCAGTCATTCTTGCTTGTATTGTCAAGTTTTTCTTTCATCGGCTGTAGTTGCTGTTCCAGAATTTGATTATCCTGTGCACTACAGCTAAATTGTGTTTCAAATTAGTCATTGACTAACCTCATTCTTCAAGCAGTTTCATGGGGTTCAAATCTTTTTGGCATTTACTGTTGTATTCCTTAACATCTTTCAGCCCATTTTGACGTTCTGGCTTTACAACCTGAATTCTTTTAATTCCACCATGTTTCAAGAAAGATGTGGAGTGTTATCAATGGATGTTGAAATGCCTTACAAAATTGATCGATAGCAGGGCATTTTCTGTGCGCAGAACCTCATACCTCCTATATGTCTCACTATGTGTCAGTGTTCTCGTGATTGAGTCAACAATAAACTTTGTTGACCTATGAGGATTGCTTCGCACTTACATCCATCCTTCAGTAGCTCTTTGACATGATGGTCAGAACCTTATAGGGGCCTGACCAATGTGTGCTATGACGTGGCTTGTGCCAGAGTCATGTGAAATGTGCAGTGAGGCTTATCTCGACATTGGGAGCAACTTGCTGTATGTTTTATGCATTTGCTGTGCAATGAGGTCAGTTTCTCATTAAGTAGTGGCAAATTGTCAATTAAGAAGAACAACTGCTTATTAAATGCCTTACTAACACTGCTGCTTGCCTTATAAATATTCAGCTTCCTATCTTACTAAACACGTTGAACAAGCTAGATGACACATTGGTGTCAGAACAGGTACGTGACGACTTCAGCAGTCTGCTGACTGGGAGCATCCTCCATGTTGCTCAGCACCAAATAGCATCTCATGATATGAGTCATGGGCACCACCCCTTGACCACAGAGACTAACACCTGACATTTGCTAATCCCCTCACGATCCCTATAGCACCTCTCCAATTGCAGGTTGTTCTGGAAGCACAGAGCTGCATGGCAGACCACACCAGCAACTAGCATTGGAAGGCTGCTGCAAGAACACATACATAGAGGTACCAAGCTGATGGATTGGATCAGGCTGCTTCTCAGAGTTACACACCTGTTCTCTTAGTGCTTGCTCACATAGCATCTATATGGATGACATAATACCCACCCTTGCCTTGCCGTGCCCATCCCTGCTTGCATGTTGGTGCTTCAGTCAGCGCCTAAAAGTACTGCTCAGACATGCAGACTAACTGCCTTCCTATACAAATCTGTCCATGGGTGCGAGGGTGATATCTTTCACGGCACACCAAGATGTCAATCCAAAACTTGCAGCATGTGTCAGCTGTCTGCGTGGCAAATACACTGCAGGTTCATTCAAACAAATAGGTTGGGTGGGGGCTAGTCCCCTGCCCAGTCAAGATGGCAGGGGGGTGGCTATCTGCCTGTCAGGGAGCCCCAGAAGCATCAACTACGGCTCAGTCTGCACGCAGTCCAAGCGATTGGCTATACTTAGTCATTTGCTCAGACCAGACATGCCAGGGGATATGTCTGACGACAGTTTGGAGAGTGTCTGTAAGGCCAGCGCCCGCAGTCAGGGTTATTGTCTTATATCTATTGGGAAACTACAAACACAGTGGTAACATTAGGGGATGTTATTGAAGTTGGCCAGGGTCCTGGGGTGATTTGTTCTACTGGTCCATGCTTTGATTGTTGAGGAAAATTCCTCTGTAGGGATACTGGTGTTGAGGGGAGTGGGGAGAAACACTGCCAAAATGGTTGGGGGAGTTGAGATTGGAGGCAGAAAGCAGAGGCATTTGTAGAGGTGGAGTCAAGAATAATGAAAGGGAGAAACTCAACATGTATGGGTGATAGATGGAACTGCATTGGGGACCTGGATAAGCTTTGGGAAGGGGGTTTTTGGAAGTGACCACTGTTATGACCTTCACAGGGGGAGCATAGAGGAGAAGGGTGAGAATCATTAAGGTGTAATTTTGGGGCTCAGGGGAAAAGGAAGACTGTTGGAGGCAAAATTTTATCAATTCCATGTGGTGGAGGTCTGTTGGACTATTGGCAGGGAAAAGGGACATAGCAACTCTCGAGACAGTGCCTGGTGACCAAGCAGAGCCCAGTACTGTTGGTGACAACGCGAGCTGTGTTCAAAGCCATCACTTGCCCTTTTGCAGATGTGAAATACATTGTGGGGCTGAATTTCAGCCTCTATTTTTGTGTTTGCTTTTGCTGGCTTAAATAAAGACACACATTTGGAATTGTCCAATTGCTTGCCCTCTATGTGATGTTGCCTTACTGGACAATGACAAGATATGGCTATACAATGGATACTGAAGACAGTCATGGTGACTTTGTTTGTGTCCCTCTGTGTACGGGTTTTAGAAGAGAGTTGAAGTTTCAAATGATACAGCAATATGTTGATAATTCATACTTGTATTTGCCTGTGGTGAGAATTGATTTATTTCTAATAAATAATAGTTCCTTGTTAAGTGTTTTCTGTTAGCCTGAATCAACAGACAGTTAAATAGGAGACTACGAGGACTTTGAATAAAAGTTTAATTTTTGTGATAACCCCAAGATTAGTGGAGCTCAAATATCAGCGCACTTTCCCAAGGGGATCGTGACATTTCTTAAGGCTCTGCATTTTGCTGTGTCAATAATGACATTATGATTATCGATTATATTATGATTAGAATCCCTACAGTTTCCTAGGGAGACACAATGGCCTAATGGTATTATCGCTGGACTGTTAACCCAGAGACTGGACAACATTCTGGGGACCCAGGTTCAAATCCTGCCACGGCAGATGTTGAATTTGAATCCAATAAAATATCTGGAATTAAGAATCAAATGATG
The DNA here is from genome assembly GCF_021869965.1 of Rhincodon typus. Classification (NCBI taxonomy): domain Eukaryota; kingdom Metazoa; phylum Chordata; class Chondrichthyes; order Orectolobiformes; family Rhincodontidae; genus Rhincodon; species Rhincodon typus. The sequence goes on from NC_063334.1 coordinate 25,525,853, forward strand.
ACCATGAATCCACTGTCGATTGTCAGGAAAAACCCATCTGGTTCACTAATGTCCTTTAGGGAAACTGCCATCCTTACCTGGTCTGGCCTACATGTGACTCCAGACCCACTGCAATGTGGTTGACTCTTAACTGCCCTCTGGGCAATTAGGGATGGACAATAAATGCTGCCTAGACAGTGACGCCCTCATAATGAATAAAGAAAAAGAGGAGTTTGGAAGCAGGCCATTCAGCCTGTCGAGTCCCCAACAACCGTCTGAAGAGCAACTCCCCCAGACCCATTTCCCCACCCAATCCCAATAACCCTGAATTTCCCATTGCTAACCTACACATCTCTGGACACTACGGGCAATTTAGCATGGCCAATCCAACTAATCTGCACATCTTTGCACTGTGGGAGGAAATTGGAACACCTGACGGAAATCCACACAGACACAAGGAAAACATGCATACTCCATGTAGACAATTACCCAAGGCTGGAATCAAATTTGGGTCCCTGGAGCTGTGAGGCGGCAGTGTTAACCTCTAGTGTGCCATCCTATCTTTTTCCCATTCTCATTTACTGAGATAAAAACAGAAACCACTGGAAATGCGCAACAGGTTAATCATCTGATGAGGAGAGAAAAGAAGGCATTTGACATTTTGGCATATTTTATCAAAAATCATTAATCATCCTTGGTTTTGCATGCTTGAAACTCAATGTCAGTTTTTGGGCGTATAAGTTATGACTATGATTTACTTATGATTCAATGTGTACTAGGCCTGAAATTCACTAAACTCACTGATAGCAGCTGCCTAATATCAACACCTTCATTGTGATAATCATTCACGCTTCACCCATTTTAATATCATAAAGGCAGCACATATTTAATTAGTTCAGGATGCTACTGAATTGAAAGAAATGCTTTATAATATTGTGAAGATTAGTGGTAGGCCAGAAGATTGAGACATGTTAACAAATCAGTGAGCAAGAGATAGGTGGCGTTGCTTGTCTTGGGAGACAGTGTCTGTGCCCAGGATGTATGTCACTTCTGAATTGGACAATGTTTGTCATGGTGAGAGAGGCTGATTCATGAATAGCAGTTCCTTCTCCAGCTGGCACAGATGAGTAGCACTGGCTTGATGTCAACTGTTGTTTTTTGCCTTTCAATGGGCTCCCTTTTCCACCGTCTGATCATTTCTTTCTTCCACTGCTTTCTCCAGGTCTGTCCTGACTGCTCCAGGAGCTCTGATCAGCAGCAAAGATTTTCTGTGAATCAGTACCAATCCCAATCAACTTAGGCACTCACTTGCGGACACCTTTATGCTGCAGATGTTGGCAACCTATGCTCTCATTCCAATAGGGAAACTCATAATGGAGGATGCCTTTGGAGATGTGGCTATGATCCATTCAACTCATACAACCTAGCCAGTGGAGCTGTCATTAACACATAGGGTCAAACAGGTTGGGGATCTTTTCATGTGGTGCTCTTTGTACAAAAGATGGCTTAAAAAAAAGTAAAGAGAGCAAAATTATTGTTTGAGCAAGAAATACAAAAACAAGCAGGAAAATATAAAAAATATTTAAAAAGGAAAAGCTAATGTAACCATTGGACTCTTAGGGGATGACTAAATAATTCATCATCAGAGACAAGGAAGTGGCAGAGACTTTGACAACTTCTTCTTTATGTCTTTGTCGGAGAAAAATAGAAGGTCAGAGGCAAAGAGAGGGAGGAACTTAAACACAATCACTAGAGAACAATTACTAGGAAAACTAATGAGACTAAAGGCTGTCATAGAAACTTAGGAGCAAGGAGTAGACTATTCTACCCTTTGAAGCTGCTCTGCCATTCAATGTCGAAAGGCTTCTGAAAATCCAAGTAAACCTCATTCATTGGCTCTCACTTATCAACTCAACTAGTTACATCTGCAAAAATTTCTAGTAGATTTATCAGGCGTGATTTCCTTTTAGTAGATCCACACTGTTGCTATCTAATCCAGCCAGTTTTCCAAGTCCCCTGCTGTTAAATATTTTATAATGGACTCTAGCATCGCCACAGTGCCGATGTCAGGCTGGTCAATCTATCATTTTGTTTTCTCTCTTTTTTAACTAGTGGGGTTACATTAGCTACCTTCCATAATGTTTCAGAGTACGTAGAATTTTCAAAGGTGAAAGCACTGCATCTAAAATTGCGAAGACCACTTCCTTAAATATTCTGAGATCTAGATTATTGGACTCTGGGGATTTATTAGCTTTTAATCCCATCAATTTCCCCAATACCATTTCTTTACAAATACTGATTTCTTCAGTTCCTTCTTCTCACTAGTCTCTGCTCCACGACATTTCTGGAATGTTATTTGTGGCCTCCTTTCTGCAGATAGAACCAAAATATGTATCTAATTGGTCGACCATCTCTTTGTTCCCAATTATACCATCCCCTGTCGCCAAAGGTTAAGGTCCTACGTTTGTATTCACTAATCTTTTTCACTTCACATACCTATAGAAGCTTCCACAATCTGTTTGTGTGTTCCCACCAAGCTTACACTTGCAATCTATTTTCCCCCTCTTAATCATTCCCTTTGATCCTCCTTTGCTAAAATTTAACCTACTCCCAATCTTTAGGTCTGTTACTTTTTTGGCCAATTTGCATTCCCCTTCTGTGGATCAAATAGTATCCCTAATTTCCCTTGTTAACCATGGTCAGGCCACCTTTTCCATTTTATTTTTGTTCCAGACAGGAATGAATAATTGTTGCAGTTCATCATGCACCCTTTAAATATTTGCCATTGCCTGTCTACCATCATCCCTTTAAAGTCATAGAGCTATTCAGCACAGAAACAGACCCTTTGTTCCAACTCATCCATGCCAACCAGATATCCGAAATTAATCTAAGCCCATTTGCCAGCATTTGGCCCATGTTGCTCTAAACACTTCCTATTCATATATCCATCTAGATGCCTTTTGATTATCTTAATTGTACCAGCCTCCACCACTTCCTCTGGCTTAATCCATACATGCTCCACATTCTGCGTGAAATTAAAATAATGGTCCCCAATTTATTATAACCTGGTCATGCCTTATATCATTGTACTTTCCTCTATTTAGACTCAGGAGCCATAATCTCAGAATCAACTGTGTTACTCTCCACCTTAATGAAGAATTCTCTCATATTATGGTCACTTTTCCCCAAGAGTCTTCATACAGCTAGACAGTCAATTATTCCTTTCTTATTACACAATACCCAATCCAGAAATGCCTGTTCTCTCGATCGTTCCTTAATATATTGATCCAAAAAAACCCATCTTGTACATGAAATAACCCTACAGAGACTGGTATCTGTCACCAAGTCAACCTTTATTTACACATGAACAATCTCATACAGACTCAGCTACCAGGGTGGCACTATTTCTGACATTCCCCTTTTATATGTCAACCCGGACTCCCTGACTGGACTAGATTAACAGCCCCAGTCAGGGATATCATGTTCTCTGATGTCCAGCTGGCTGACCTCATTACAATTACTACAGTACGCACTCCAGAAATTCCACCACTACGGTATTGTTCCTGATTTGATTTGCCAAATCTATCTGCAGATTAAAGTTACCCATGATTAGGTTGTGCCTTTATTGCTTATGTCTCTAATTTTCTTTTTAACACCTACCACAACAGTACCACTACTGTTTGGGGACTTATATATAACCCCGCTATCATTTTCTGCCCCTCGATGTTTCTAAGCTCTACCCATACAGATTCAACTTCTCCAAAGTTAATACCCTTCCTTACTATTATGTTTACTCTTTAACCAGCAGTGCTACCTCACCTCCTTTTCCTCCTTGTCCTTCCCAAAAACTGAATACCCCAGGATATTCAGTTCCTATCCCTGGTTACCCTACAGCCATATCTCCATAATCACACCTGTTTAAATCAATTTGTGCAACTAATTCATCCAATTTATAGTGAATACTCCACACATTGAGACACGAGGCCTTAGGACTTCTCTTTTTCACATTCCTAGCCCCATTTGCATTAGGTTCACTGTGGCCCTCTTTGATTCTTGCCCTTGAATTCCTCATCTATTAGTTTCTTATTTCCCAACAGGAACTAATGGATATACTGAATGGGGATTTCCAAAAATGCATTTGATAAGGTGTCATATAAATGGTTACTGCACAAGATAGATTCCCATGATGTTGGGCCAATATATTCACGTGGATGGAGGATTGACTGATGAATATAAATCTGAATTGAGATAAATAGGTCATTTCCACCTTAACAAACTGCAATTGGTGGAGTTCCACTGGAATTGATGCCGACAACTCACAATCTGTATTCATGACTTGAACAAAGAAGCTAATTATATTATAGCTAAATTTAATTGCAATGTAAAAATATGTGAGAAAGCATTTGGTGAGAAGGATATTCTTTTTTTTCCTTTATTCATTCACAGGATGAGGGTGCCACTGGCTAGGCAGCACTTATTGAGGCCAGTTAAGAGTCAACCAAATTGCTATGGGTCTGGAGTCACATGTAGGCCAGACCAGGTAGGGATGGCAGTTTCCTTCTCTAAAGGCCATTAGTGAACCAGATGGGTTTTTGCAACAATGGTCATTAGTAGACTGTTAATTCCAGATATTTATTTAATTCAGATTCCACCATCTGCCATGGCGGGACCTGAATCTAGGTCCTCAGAACATTATCTGGGTCTCTGGATTAACAGTCCAGCAATAATACCACTAGACCATCACCTTCCCAAAGCATATAAGCAGCCTACAAAGTGATGCTGTTAGATTAAGTCAGGGCCAAAGTCTGGCTCAAAATCTGACATCCTGTGCGAAATGGGAGGTTATCCACTTTGACAGGAAGAATGTAAAAGCAAGAAATTTCTTACCTGGGGGAGACTGGAGACTGCAGAATGTTACAGTATAGAGAGATCTGGGTATCCTCATCCATAAATCACAAAAAGTATATAGTTACAGCAACTAATTGGAAAGACACTTGGATTGTTGTCCTTTATTGTAAGGGATAGAGTATAAAAGTAGAAACATTTATTATGACCATTGGTGAGATCACATTTAGATTCTGTGCGCAATTTCAATCCCCATACAAAAGGAAAGATATTCTTGGATGGGGCGTAGTTCAGAGAAAGGCTGATTCCTGGGATGAAGGGTTTGTCTTCTGAGGACATATTGGGCAGGAACAAAAACAGCAGTTGCTGGAAAAGCTCAGCAGGTCTGACAGCATCCGTGAAGAAAAAATCAGAATTAACGTTTCAGGTCTGGTGACCTTCCTCAGAACTGCTGAGGAACTTTTGGCAGGTTGGCCCGATACTCATAGCGGTTTAGAAGAATGAGAGGTGATTGAGTTGACAGCATAGACACTGAGATGATGTTTTCCCTCTTGGAGGAGGCTTGGAATATGTGACACAGTTGAAAAATAAGGCATCTATCATTTAACACGAGACGAGTAGAAATATTTTCATCCAATTGGCTGTTTGTCGTTCAAATTCTCTGCCACACAGAACAGAGGAGGCAAGGTCATTGAACAGATTCTCCTTGAGCTCAAATCATTTATAATCATTAATAGTTATAGCAGACAGACAGGAATCTCGAGTTAAAGCCAAAATCAGAGCAGGTGTGATCTTATTGAATGGCAGAGCAGGCTTGAGGGGTTGAATAGCTAAATCCTGCTCCTATTTCTTATCTTTTTATATTTCTGTGTAAGAACCGATGGGAGCAAGTTCTATGCCAGGGATTTGAGCACCTGACGCAGATTGACACTCAGTGCAGTCCTGAGATTGTGCTGCATTATTGGACCTGTCATGTTTCAAACCCTTGCCTGCTCGCTCAGCCAGGCATTAAAGGTCCAATGGCACTACTTGGAAGAGGAGCAGGAGAGTTCTCCCCAGTTTTTGGGCCAATGCATGTCCTTTAAACAATCTAATCATATTGCTGCATGTGGTCTCTTGGCTTTGTGCAAACTGTGGGCCATGTTTCTAAAGCTACAACAGAACCCGCACTTCAAAATGGCTTTCCCTTGTTAGCTTGCTCACCCCTAGAGAAAACTGACAAAGATAGGAACCCCACCCACTTGTACCTGAAAATAGCAATTGAGCTCACACACCTGGTATGGGAGCATAATTTACATACTTATGCAGGCTTCCACCTGTTTAAGGTGAAAAGTTCACCCAGTAAAATGCATCCTTCGATCCCTCTGATTTTCAATTGTTGGCCACCTATGTTGTCGTGTAAGAATTACAGAATCTGGTAGTTCAATCTTCAATCCATGCCTGCACTAACCACACACCTTGTTGTTTGATAGTGCTTTGATACAGTTAAATATTTTACCTCAGCAACAACATGTCAGCACTGAATATTGCATGTTACAAGGCAGTCTTTCAGCACCACTTCTGTGTACATTGCTGTAGGGAAAATCAAATGCTTAAGGGAAAATAATGTTATCATAATTTTCAACATTATTTAATTAAGTAATACAGAATCACAGTGCTGTACTTTCACCTTTCATCAAACAAGAAAACATAAATGCGGCTAATTTACACTTGATTGATGCAATGATACTACTTTGCATGTTGTATTAATATTATTGTGGGTGGGATACTAAACAGAGACATTTACAGAGAATTTTACAGCAAAGGAAGATTTTTCAATGCAGCTGATCCATGCTAGCATTTCACCTCCACATGAGCTTTCTTCTATTCCACTTCACCTAATTGGTATTTGCATCTGTTCCTTTCCCCTCCTGTGCGTGTCTACCATCTGTAATAAAGACAATTTTCCCTTGTGTATAAGATACTGTAGGAGAAACTTGTCATAGCTTTTTTTTCTAGCTGAGATGATTTTAGAAAAGTAATAATGCATTTCTATAGTGTCATTCACAATTCAGGGCATAAGGAAAATAGGAGCAGGAGTTGGTAATTTGGCCTGCCTTTAAATCATCAACACCATTTCTGACGCTATCCAAATATCCCTTGTTGTCTTTAATATGGGGAGATTTATTGATGTCTGTTTTGAACATAATGCCTGAGCCCTTCACAACTCTCTGAGTTTGACAATCCCAAAGATTCACTACTTTCTCAGTGAAGAAATTTCTCCTCCACTTAGTCCTAACTGGCCTATTCCTTAATTTGTGACTGTACTCCTGGTTGTAAACTTGCTAGAGAAGGGAAATCTTCCTCCTGCTTCTATCCTATTGAGCTGCACAAGAATTTTGTATGCTTCAGTGAAATCTCTTTTCATCATTCCAAAATATTTTGTTGCAAATGAGGTTTGATCATGGGTGTTGGAAAGAAGTAGCCAACTTGCAAACCGAACAGAAAACTGCTAGAAGCGACAAAGTGATAACAACCAAATAATCAATTCAATGATATTAATTGAGGGGTAAATATTGGTCCCATAACATTGGGAAGAGATTGGTGACATGATTCTGTTATGACTCCCTGACAAAGGGTCCTGGCTTATTATACAATACTATTCAAAAGAATTCCCTTAATATCATACATTCTATACTAAAGTACCTGAATCAGGATTTGAACCTACAACCTAGCAACTCAAAAGTGACAGCGCTACACCAAAAATCAGGATAAAGAAAGGCAAGGCATCAACTTTGGGAAATAAAGGCAAATATTTCAGAGGTGGTAGAGGGGAATGGGAAAGAAAAGCATGCTTTACAGTGCATTACTAAGTGATGTAATGTTATTAAGTGATAATATTTATTAAAGGCAGAATAGTTGATGTCATTACTTTATTGATAAATTACAGTTTAAAATATACTGAATATGCAGTGATTTTTTTCCTTCCACGTGGTGACCTCCAAGGTAAATATTTCACAGGTTGTGATTGGCACATACTTGTTGGAATACAATTACTGTGCTGCCAAATAATTCTGGAAAAGTAAACAGCAAGGAACTCAAATAAAAATGATGTTAATCATTAAATTGTGAAAGAATTATAATGAAATTCATATTTGACAAAGACTTTTGGTTGAATCTTACTAGAAATAGGCAAAGCATCAATTTTCTTAATCTTCACGGAGGGTTTTTCTCTGCAAGGCCTAGCATATTTTCTCACAATATCAACCCAAATTCACCTCATTAACTATATGTCATACCTCTGTAGTGCCTCACTCTGCTGATGCTAGCCCAATTCTCCCACTGTCATTTGCGTATATATTCACCACTGCTAAGACATCCCAGGGTTCCTGGCATAAGCACCATATTTAAAAGGCTGCACACTTGATCATCCGGAACTGGCAGTTCAGTTGGAAAATTGAATTTTTTGCTCTCGTATCATCTCATCCAATTTTCCTAACTTTCCTGCTATGACCAACATCAATAATTGTTAGGAAGATTCCACCTTTTATATTTTCCAATGAACTGGGATTTGATCAAAGGTTTGGATTAGGGCTTAAAATTAGATAGTGATAATATTTTTCCTAGGCTGGTTCCACAATTACAATTTGAATGCTAGTTATCATAGATGTATTATTGTCACGATGAGAGAGGAACTCTGCAGTACCTACTGTTATATTGAACTTTGAATTGAAACATGGAATATCACATCATATAAGGTGTACAAAGAACCTTCAAAGCAATGGACTTAAAGGGAGAAATGGCTAAAAACTGAACTGTAATCTCAGACTGTGAATTTGATGAGAGAAAATACAGCAGCCTGGACAAGAGACATGTTTTTCCTTCCAAGAATACACAAGCAAGGGGTTCAAAGCCTTTTCAACCCTGGTCAGTGAGGGCGTTGGTGGATGGAAGTGAGAAAGCCGGCTGAAGTGTTTGTGTGTGTAAGCGGCCTAAGGCATTTTATGTATTAGCCTCGGTTTGAGCACTAGTGTGTTATGAAGGTCACAGTCAAAGAACCATCCCATAGCCACCCATGCATTACAAGTAACAGGATTCTCTAACTCTGAGAGCTATAAACCAGCTAGACAGCCAAAATGAAACAGGAAAATAGAAGGATTTTCTTGCTCTCAGTGTTGTCAGTCATCCACTATCAAAACAAAACAGATAAATTTCAACTAAACTGCAAAAGTAAGAATTCCAAAATCAACTATTTAACTATAATCGTAAACCACACAAGTGACCCAGAGACACTGATTTTTTTTAACATTTATTTTCATTCAAAGTGGCTTCTCATTTCTAACCTATGTGTATCTATATAACATTGTTGTCTCTTCTCATGTTCAGTTTCTAAAAAACTTGCTCTTCGTTAACTCGAGACAGCTTGGTTAAATTGGCTTCTTTTTGAACGTAACATTAATTTAGTCAGGAAGAAAAACATCCAGCAGGAAACATGCCATTCAAATTAACCTTGTTGCCACAAGGGGAAGGTGAATAAGGAAAAGATGGAGTCAATAAATGTGGAGGTGGAAAAGCACAGCCAGTCAGACAACATCCAAGGACCAGGAAAGTTAACATTTCGGGTCGAACCCTTCATCAGGACTGAGTAGGGGGAAGGGAGCCCAGAAGTAAATAGAAGGAGAGAGGTGGGTCTGGGGGAAGGGTAGGTGAGATCAAGATAGGTGGGTGCAGGTAGGGGGTTATTGTGTTGGCCAGTGGGAAGGGTGGAGCAGATAGGTGAGTAGGAAGATGAACAGGTTGGGAGAGGAGAGATTCTGAAGCCAGCGAAGTCAATATTCAGGCTACTGGGCTGTAAGCTCCCAAGGTGAAATATGAGGTGTTGTTCCTCCAGTTTACATTTGGCTTCACTCTGACAGTGGAGGAGGCCAAGGGTGAGCATGTTACTAGGGGATTGGGAGAGGGAATTAAAGTGGATAGCAACCAGTTGGTTTGTTCATGCAGAGCGCAGGTGCTCCGCTGTCTGGTCCCCGAGTCTGTGTTTGGCCTCCCCGATATAGAGGAGATTACATCGGGAGCAACAGATCCAGTAGATGAGGTTAGATGATATAGAGGTGAATCTCTGCCGGATCTGGAAGGCTTGTTTGGAGCCTCAGCAGAGGTGAAGGGGAGGTGTAGGGGCAGGTGTAGCACCTTTCTGCAGTTGCAGGGAAAGGTAACGGGTGTGGTGGAGAGGTTAATGGGGAGTGTGGAGCTGATAAGGAAGTTGTGGAGTGAACAGTCCCTGCAGAAAGCAGACAGGGGTGGGCAGGGAAATATCTTTCTGGTGGTCGGGTCTGATTGTATGTGGCAGAAACATCGGAGGATGATGTGTTGTATTCCGTCCAAAGCCCCAAAAAACAGCCCACTTGCATCCATCTATCTCCATCTTACCTACCCTTGCCCCAGCCCCTTCCCAATTTATTTCTGGGTTTCTGTCTCCCTCCCCTGTCCTGACAAAGGGTTTCAGCCCAAAACCTTACCTTTCCTGCTCCTCGAATTCTGTCTGACCCATTGTACTTTTCCAGCTCCACATTTATTGACTCTAGCTTGCAGCATCTGCAGTCCTTACTGTCTCACAGAAGGGGTGGATCCAGTTCACCCTTTGTCATTTGTTTTATTCTTGATGGCAGTTAGTTGGCACCACTCAGAGTGAGATTGTCCTACTAGTTTCTGTTTCATTTATACTGGCTTGTTAGCTATCTGGCTTCTACCATTCAGAGCAGAGAATTCTTTTTTCTGCAATGCAGAGTGACTAGTGGATGTGAAATAACTACACAGAGGTTGGTATCCTGTGACCAAGTCACCCTTCAGTTAAATGTGCAGTGTACACTGGCTGTGACCAGCCAGCTCAGAGTTAGTCCCTGAGGAGATGCTGAACCTCCTGGTTCTATTGGTCAGACAGGCCTTCCTGATTGGCCCAGGTTAACAACCCCAAACAAGGATCTCACAGTCAATGGATCCACCTGGTTCCAATACTACAGGATGGTTCTTTAACTGAGACTGTGCATCACACCAGCACTTGAACCCAGGCTAGTATGCACAAATCTTAGTTCACTTATATACCTTCTTCCACTAGCACACACAGACCATGGTTGCAGTTGGTTTCTACTGCCTTTTTAGTATGTTCCCAAAGGGTAAAGCATTAAAAAAGTCTGTAAGAAGTGCCTTATAGCTGAGGAGGTTTGAGATAGTGCCCTCTCCATCTCTTCCTGTTGTATCTATCTCTTAATCCCCTAATGCTCTACAGCTGCAACATTCCATGGGACCCACACATGACTTTGCCAGGCATCACTGAATTTACAACTGCAGTCTTTTTTTTATCTGTGGCAGACCTCTTATAAATAACATGTTTGAACTTAAAAGTTAAAACTTTTCTGAGTCCTTCGGGTTTCTGATCTGTCATCATGACACCTAGTACTGGCTTATGTGGCTCCATGTCAAATTTTGTTTCACAACCATTGCTGTTAAAATGCCTTGGGATATTGCATTCATTTAAAGTTGAAGATGAATACAAGTCCTTGTTATTGTTGTCATAACAACTGCAAAATCCATGCTAAAGACCTGTCTGGTCAGATATTAATAGACCAGTTTGAATGCAAACCTCTTCCCAACTGTTTTCAATCAACATATGTCTAAAAAGGCCTCCAAAGTGTTTCACTGGTGAAATCACAAACCTAGAATTTCAGCAAAGGTTCTCCTAATTATCAACTTTTACTTTGGTTGAAGATCAATAGAAATCCCTGGAAAACCTCTATAATTGACAGTATATGTTGCATGTACCAGTGTGTTCCTGGTCAATCTTCAGTGAAAATTATAGGAAGAGGTGAGGAAGTTCTAGTCCCCAGCTCCATGTTCTGTTAGCCAGGCAGGTGGTAACTCTCAGCTTTAGCATAGGTTGTGTGAGCTGCTTTTAGCCGGGTTGTTGTATGACACTGCAATTGCAACTGCATTTGGATTTTATGGATAATTTTTCAGTCTGTGTGATCTCCTCCATTGGTTTCACTGTCTGGGGCAATAAGGATTGGAGACGAATTTTTCAGACATATTTTCCCCACTGACCTGTGTTTGTGTCTGTAGACGTTGCCTCTCCCAGGAGGTTATATGACTGCAGGAAGTCAAAGAGAAAGTGGCTCACTTATTTAGCCAAGATGCTCCAGTTATCATTGTATAGTGCATTCTTAGGCTCAATGGAATTTTTTCACTTTTCAATATTGTGTTTGCATGAGGTGATTATTCCTCTACTGCAAACCTAATTGCCAAAGAATATTTGCTTGCATAATATCACAAACACAAGACTTAGTCAATTATCAAGTACAAAAAGGAAGTCACTTAAGTACTGGATGATAGGATTATTTTTATTAACAATTACTTGTACATCTCATGATGTTAATATCACTGGATATGTTCATATCTGAAGATCATTTTGATTGACAAGAGACATCCCCATTTAATACTGTTCTCTGCCATTTTTATTCATTTGTTAATCCCTTAAGACCCATGGTCTACAGTTTATTTTATATGTTTTCTTAAGCATACCTTTCTCTGATTTTCTCATACCATTTCTCTGAAGGCATTATGTTAAGAACAGACATCTTTTTTTATCCCCAAGGATCAGATCATCTGATTTGTGATGATACTCATGCCTGGCAGAGTCCATTTGAAAGGAGACAATGATGTAGTAAATAAGCATAACAGAATGCCTTACAATGGTAGGCCAAATATGAAGAGCTCCCCGCCCCTCCCCCACCATCAATCTCAGCAAATCTGAGAGCTGTAGCATTCTGCTAGGATAGCCATTAGTTTGATAGCCATGACATGATGTCCAACCATAATTCCGAGAACATGAAAACTAGGGCAAAAATAGTCATTCAGCCCTTTGAACCTGCTCTGCCTTTTAGTAAGATCATGATTGACCTTCCAACTCAGCAGTGTCTTCTTGTATTATCTCCATTACCTCCTAATTCCCTCAGAATACAAAAATTCATCACTTTTCATATTGAATACATGCAATGCCTGAGCATCTACTGTACCTGTCGGATAGCTAATTCGACAGAAACAAACCTTTGAATGAAGAAAAAAATTAGCCTCTGTTTGTCCCAAATAAGTGACCCCCTTATTCACTGGGACCTACTGGGGCCCTATTTTTTAGGTTTCCCAGCTGGGAGAAACAGTCTCACACCTTCTACTCTCTTAAGCTTCTTAAATTGAATATTTTGCAATGAAATCACTTCTCATTCTTTAAAGTCCAGGCATTATAGGTCAAGTGTACTCAATCTCTCCCTGTGGGACAATTCCCTCATCCCAGAAAACACTCTGGCAACAACCATCAAGGGACACGACAAAAGCTTCTCAAATAGATCAAATATGGTGCATGGTACCCTGACTGGAGAATGGCCATTATGTTATATTAACCCTGATATAAATTATTGCACCACCAAATGAAGCATGCAACATCACACTGTAGCAAAGTGAAGATGGAGCAATCCATCATAACAATCCTAAAATCTTTCACGATAACATGCTTAGCTCAGAGCATCTGAAACTGAGGGACAAGAGTACTGTCAGGTAGTGCATAAGTGACCAGAAACCTTTGCCAAGCTCTATGCCAGTGGAGTGTCTACTCTGGTCACTTTTAATGGAATCATATACATTTACACTTTTTGAACATTGTCTTGTTACACAGAGGATTTACATGTTGTGAAAATCGAGCAAATTTAACAAAATAATCCAATGTTTCATTCCTTCAAATTTAGGAATATTGAATTGGGAGATGGCCATTTGGCCCCTTCAGTTTGTTCTACTATTCAGTGAGATGGCTGATTTGCATCTAAACCCCATCAATTTGCTTTGACTCCATAATTCTTATTATCAAGGCCCACAACAAGCTTATCAATATCAGTTTTGAAATTTTGATTTGACCTACAGCCTTAACAGCCTTGTGGGGGAAGAGAGTTCCAATTTTCCAATTCCATTCATGTGAAACAATACTTCCTGACATCAAAAGCTTGTCTCTAATTTTAGGTTCTATGTCTTTGTACTGGATTCCCCAACCAGAGGAAATAATTTCTATCTACTCTAGCAACTCCTTTAAACAAAGTTGCTGGAAAAGCTCAGCAGGTCTGGCAGCATCTGTGGAGGAGTAAACAGAGTTAACATTTTGGGTCC
>NC_063334.1:25540259-25571739 GCF_021869965.1 Rhincodon typus
GGACCCAAAATGTTAACTCTGTTTACTCCTCCACAGATGCTGCCAGACCTGCTGAGCTTTTCCAGCAACTTTGTTTTTGTGTCAGGTGATATATGTATTGTCTTTGAAACCTATTCTCATTTTTTAACACTTTTAGCCCCACTTGAATTATTTTTATATTTTGCCCTAAGTCTCTAATTTCAAAGGACACCATGCATTTCTTTATTTTGTTACTCAATCCCTAATAACACAAAAATAATAGAATGTTCTTGGAGAAAATTCTAAATTTGAATCATAAATTATATTGAATAAAAGCAAGAATATTGACTTTGACAAGATGTTTTTGAATAACGTTTACAGAAGAAAAAGATGTTAGCAGCACCTTCTGATACTCTAAGACACAGCAAAGGTGTAGCCACTGTCTGCCTCTAATTTAAACAGAATGGCAGGACTATGATAACACTCAAATGTTTATGTTGCTTTTAAATGTTTCATTGACAAGAAACCTCAGACAACAGACCTCACACCTTGTTTGTTAGTAGTTGCTGACTGTAGGGCATGGATGTCAATGTTTGTTTGACAACTGGATTATAGGTCAGTGAGCTTTCATTGGCGACTTCAGGAATCTATTCTCCAAATAGTTTGGTGGATTGTATTAGTATAGCAAGGTAAACTGAGCTGAACCAATAAAACTTTTACATGACCGATTTTACTGTGTTATGATATTAACCTCTAACAAGCACTTGTCTACAAAATAACAGCCAGAAATTAATGTATTCCTACATGGGGCATGTGGAGCAGGAGGGCAAATTGGAGCAAAGGGAGAAGTGGAGAAGGGACTGGTATACAGTGTTAATTATCTACACAGAAATGGTGAGGCCTGGAACTGTTCAGTTATTGGATTGAGGATTGGTTGACACACCAACCGCAGACAGTTAAGAAAAGTGAATCAGAGATAGTAGGAACTGCAGATGCTGGAGAATCTGAGACAACAAGGTGCAGGGCTGGATGAACACAGCAGGCCAAGCAGCATCATAGGAGCAGAGAGGCTGATGTTTCGGGCCTAGACCCTTCATCAGAAAAGTGGGTCTTTTTTTGGTGAGAAAGACATAAGTACTAAAGTACCACAAGAAATAGTCCTAAGATCTCAATTCATTCACTAGCTGTATTAATGAGTTGGAAATAGTTGGGATGGCATGTTGTGATGAGGACACACGGTAATATGGTTAGGTTGATGAGCAAAACCTTGGTAGAAAATGTGAGGTTTGGCAAAAAGAATCAAAAGACAGACCATTATTTAAATAAAGAAAGGCTCAAAATATTCAACAGAGAAGATGTGAGTGCTTTTGTTTATGAAACACAGAACGTCAGCATGTAAGTGCAGCAAGTAACTAAATGGACATATTAAATTTTGGCCTTTATTGCAAGGAGTTGGAGTTTAAAAAACAGAGAAGTCTTGTTACAATTGTACAAGGTGTTGGTGAGGCCACTTCTGAAGTACTGTGGAAAGTTTGGTTTTTTATTTAGAAAACAGTATGTTGACACATGAGGCTGTTCAAACCAGATTCACTAGACCAAACCCCAAACCTGTATTGAAAATATAGTTTAAAACTATACATAACGATTGATTAGGTATATTGGTGCACAATAATCAATCCCTTAGTAAATTAAGTGAATAGTATATTCAAAAAGTTCTTCAAAGAAGTGTCAATGGTTCCCTTGCACTGTGAAAAATATAATTTTCAGAACGTTCTGGAAATACTGTAAATGTTCTCACAAATTTGCCACGATAATTTACTTGATCGTGGACATGGCTGATTTATTGGACAGAGCCACCTTTCTCGTGCTATATATTTTTCACACGAGCAAAAAGACGGTAGAATTTTCGTTTGCATTGAACAATTACGCAAACCGCTGCGCTTAAAAGTGCACGAACTTCTGTGATAATTTCACTAATTGCGAAAGAATTGCATTGAAACAAAAATAGTGCAAATGAGCAAAAGCTCCAGGCTGAACTCTACCCAATCTTCCATTCCACAATGAAATACAATGTGTGAGACACCCTGACTGAAAGCGAAAGGTGAGAGACACGCGAGGAGGCTGCCGTCTAAGGACAAGTATTATCAGCCGTCAAATATTTATAAAGCATGTGCTTCACTGATACACGTAAAACCGTCAAGTTGAGTTCACTCCCAATAATTTATGGCTCGGCCAATTAAGGTGTAATGACTGGGTTTGACTCGATGTGCAAAGTGTTATAACCACAAGTATTGGCAGTGAAAACAATATAACCACTGAACATCGATACATTTTAGCAGCAGTTCTTGTCCTTAAATAAACAAGCAGTGAATATTATAAGAAATAGCTGTAAGTAATTACAAGGCACTATTCCCAATGGTTATGGCTGCGATCCCATTCAAATCTCAAATCACTGAAGTGAATCACGCGTAGTATTTGATTTTTATTTGAGTCTTACTATTAGTTCGAAGCTTTATAATTAATTTTCCCTCTTTGATATTGCTGCAAAACAAAACGTTGTTGGCGCGTTTTATAGAAATCTGCATAAGAACTGTTCCAATATCTCGGGACAATTATCTTAGAACGAATCGTATACTTTTGAATAAATACAAGAAATAAGGCATCAATTTCATACTCAGTCACTCTGCGCCTCTTCTATGTAATCTCTCGTTTCCGTTATCTTCACGGCATTTGCGAAAATGTCTGTCATTATTGCATTGCTACTAATTCAGTGCTCGTCTGAACTTCTTCATCGTGTTTAAGCTACCAGCTCCCGTGCTGTTTGGAATGCAATTCTGCGGCAGAGTCTTCCATTTCAACTCTTCTTTTGCAGAATCTAAAAACCGTGCACCGTTTTCCATTTCATCTCACGTTTTCAGCTTGTTTGTTAATTCCCCGTTGTTTCTAGGGCCTCCACATGGTGGTGACAAATGAAGTATTAGAGTTATGGAGTCACTAGGAAGAAAAAAGGCCATTTGCTCCATTGAAGTCCATGTGGTTTAATGTTCCAATAGCTTTGTATTGCTTTCGTCTATGTGTCTAAAGAGAATAGAAAACCAAGTAATTGGTAACTTCTGAAAGAATAAGATTGTTATAGGGTATTTAAACAGAGTTTTTGCATCGAATAATTTTCTTACATGCAATGAAGCATTATTGCACACATTTCTCAGGAAGAAGGAATGGTATAAACTGGACTGGAATGCATTTTCAATCTGTCACTTTCTGAACGCAAATAGGATCTTACGGACCTTTGGAGTAGAAGCAATAACTGAAGTAATGTGAAGAAAAGATTTTTTGTTTGATATACTGAAAGCACTTCCAATCTTACCTAAATACGAGTACTGAGGGAGTAAAGGTTCACCCTGAATGCAATCTGGAACATAACCGACAACAGTAATTAGCGAAGAGGACAAAAAGACACAAAAAACGTAATAGCCTCTCCTGTGCACAGTGAAGAAAGCGAAGAAAGATTACTGGTGATTATAGAACTATTTTTTGTTCCAGATGGTAATTCAAGAGCACATTTTGAAAGCTGGGAATGCGGTGTTCATTTATCAAAGCGATAAAGGATAAAATAAATTTAATTCGGAAACAAAATATACTCAAGTAATTCAAATATTCATTGGATTATTGTGGTGACTGAGTGCTTATCCAAAAATAAAATACTGCGGGTGCCAGAAATCTGAAATAAAAAAAGAAAACGCTGGAAATATTCATTAGGTCAGATCCGAATTGACCAAGGGCAACGGTCTGATATATTTTTCTCTCTACAGATGCTGGCTGATTGGCAGAGTAATAGTGTTCTTTTTGTACATGCGCCTATAATGTATCATTAGTTACATTAGTTTAAGCATTAAAATGTAGATAAGAATGTTGCGCGAAACATTTTTGCAATTGAATGAAAGAGAACGTATTTGTGATAATCATACTTAAGTTGCACCAAATTATAGTTGGACTGTTGTTGTTGAATTACAACCACCAAACGAAATGAAAACAACGGGACTGAGAACAAAGGTACCCGCGAAGCTTTGGGATCTAAGATCTGATCTAGTCAGGTGCCTGTGTGTTTATTGTGTTTATTGCTATAGCTATAAAAGAAACACTGGTTAGCTCGACCATTCTTCAGTCTGAAAACATTCTGCAAGAGCGTTATGTGAGAAAAGTCCCAAATTCTGAATAAACACCTTATTTTGTCTAAATTGTTTCAGCGCAGAAAGTATTCACATCCCGAAAAGAAGCCACATTAAACTGCGACTCAACATTAGAAATTCATATGTTGATTGCTGCTTTGCGGAAAAACGACATTGTTTAGAATAGAAATTGAACGCAATATTGTTTAAAAGATTCTGAGGGGTAAAGGGTCAATTTTCCGTTCTAATTTCGGGCTGGTAAATGACGGTTTCTAGTCCTGGCTACTCTAGGGTGTGTCCAGTGTTGCCCTCATTGGGAGTCTCAGAAAGTAGGTCGTATTTGGATGCCGGATTGAAATATTGAAGTCAGCGCAAAACAAGGTTGCAAATTTTCCTTCAGATCTGTGCCCAAATAGCAAACCTGCCAGTTATCAAGAAACGTGATATCAAGAAAAGATTGGAGGCACTACCTACTGCAAAGGCTATGGAACCTGATATATTCGACATAGTGCTGAATATTTGCGCTTCAGAACTTGCTGTACCCCTAGCCAAGCTGTTCCAATATAGCTACAATACTGGCATCTACCCAACAATGTGGAAAGTTGCTTAGGTATGTCCTGTACACAAAAAGCAGGACAAATGCAATCCAGCCAATTACCACCAAATAAGGCTACACTAGATCATTAGCAAAATGATGGAAGGAGTCACCAACAGGGCTATCTATCAAGCAGCACCTGCTCAGCTTGATGTCTAGTTTAGATTCCATCAGCGCCATGGGACTGGCCCTGGCTCAAACATGGACAAAATTGTTGAATTCCAGAGGTGAGGCGAGAGTGACAGCTACATTTGGCTGTGTGTGGCATCAAGGAGCCCTAGCAAAACTGGAATCAATAGCAATGGGGGAGGGGGTGGAGCTGTTGGAGTTATGTAGGAAGATGGCAGTGGTTGTTGGAGGTCAGTCATTTCAGATCCAGGACATCTCTGCAGGAGTTCCTCAGGATAGTGTCCTCTGCCCAACTGCCTTCAGCTGCTTCATCAACAACTTACCCTCCAGCATCAGGTCAGAAGTAGAATGCTTGCCTATGATCACACAATGTTCAGCACCATTCACCACACCTCAGATAATGAAGCAATATATGTTCCAACACAACAAGGTCTGAAAAATATCCAGACTTGGATGAAAAGTGGCAAGTAATATTTGCACCATACAGATGCCAGGCAAAGACCATCTCCAATAACAGAAAATCTAACCACAGCCCCTTGGCATTCAACCATCACTGAAGCCTCCAGATTCAACATCCTGGGGGTTGCCATTGACCAGAAGCTCAACTAGACTCGCCACATAAACACAGTGGCTACAGGAGCAGGACAGAGGCTGGGAATACTGTGGCGAGTAGCTCACCTCCTGAGTCCTCAAATCCTGTCCACCATCCACAAGGCACAAATCAGAAGTGTGATGGAATACTCCCCACTTGCCTGGATGAGTGCAGCCCCAACAGCACTCAAGAGGTTTGACACATGTAGGACAAAGCAGGCCACATGATTGGCACAACAGCCACAAACATGCATTCGCTGCACCACCTAGGTTTAGTAGCAGCTGTGTGTGATACCTGCAAGATACACTACAGAAATTCATCAAAAATCATTTGATAGCACCTTCCAAATCCACAACCACTTCCACCTAAAAGGACAAGGCCAGCTGATACATGGGAACACCACCACCTGCAAGTTCCCCTCCAAGCCATTCACCATCTTGACTTGGAAATATATCAGCGTTCCTGCATAGTCGTTGGGTCAAAATTCTGAATTCATTCCTGAACATCATTGTGGGTCTATGTTCAACACATGGACTGCAGCGATTCAAGAAGACAGCTCACCACCGCCTTCTCAACGGCATCTAGGGACTGGCAATAAATGTTGGCCTGTCAACGATGCCCAAGAGTGAATTTAAAACTATCCTCACTTAAAGGAAACAAAACTGAGATTTGGCCAACCTTCATTTTGAACATTTAAATTTCAAACTGCTAGGTGACTGGACAGCGCTGTCGTTCCTCTGAATGGGCCAACTGAAGTTCAAATAGATCGGAGAAGCTCATCTCTAGCTCGACCCTGTTCAAGAGTCTGGGATGGTATTGTATCCTGAAGATCCCTCCACTGTACCTATCCATCCCACCTTTCCGCCCCACATCCACACTACTGTCCTGTAAACAGGGCTAGCTGAAGCCCAATAATGATTATTGATCTGAAGCTGGAAATTACAACGTGAAAGTCCCGTAAAGTCTCCAAATCTTATAGGTGCTGAACTAAATGACTGGTTTGGTCTAAATTGTATAAATTAAAATGGTTGTTAAGGTTAATGATATTTTCAATGTTTAATGTGAGATCCGCGAAGTACAAAGCCTGTACAATCAATTTTCAGAAAACTGATCCTTGCGGGTGGAATTGATGATCAGTATAATTGGACCACTTAAACGCTGTAACCTGGTGAGGTGGTGGGATGACATTTCTTTTAAATAAAACAATTCTATGCACAGTACAGAGCTTTGGTTTTATCCGAGTCAATTTTAAAGAGACGCGTGGACAGAATCGGGAGAGCCATGCTTACTCCTAACACCATTTAAAAAAAAGATGAAACAGTAAAGTCTACATGATCAAATATACACGCATTTACAGTGCGAGCTACCACACTTAACTCAAGAGATAACACAGTGTAGAGCTGGATGAACACAGCAGGCCAGGCAGCATCAGATGAGCAGAAAGCTGACGTTTCGGGTCTGGATCCTTCTATCTAAAATGCGAATACCAGAAACTTGTCCCTGAACAAAGGCGGAACGATTTTAACATTTTGTGTAGAGATGTTAGCGCAACTTTTGTGAGATCAGGTCTAATATAACAACACTAATGAACGCGCCCCCATCCTGCTCAGTTTCCAACGAGTGGCACAGACAACCAAACAAAGTAATCGAAGCCAAAACCTTGGAGAATTTGAATGAAGTTCCAGGTTAAAATAATTCCTGAAGTGTGAGACTGTTGCAGAAAGTCAATCTGACTTCCAAACAGAACCGTTTTCGTGGTAGTTTAGCAACAACTGAGACGAATTAGTGATAAATATTGATGAACACACGTGGTCATGGTGAAAATACAGAACCGGTAGGTCGTCGTTACTGCATCAAATATGAGCAGTTAGTTTTTAGAGAAATTGTTCGGAGTTATTACTATTTTTTTTTTAAATTTGCCTTATTCGAAGTTTTTAAGCACGTTTATTTTAATATTAGGTGCAATGAATAGGTTTAATTTTTCCAATTACACTGTTTCTCATGGTAACCGAACGAGACTTAAATCCACATAAATATTCAACGCGCAATCTGTAATGTCAACTGTCGGTAAACAGACCATGTTATATTGTGTGGGTTTTTTTTAGATATTACGATAAAGGGGACAGAATTCTAATTGTTTAATGAAATATAACCATACTTTTATATTTATTCTAAGATGTTGGTTTAGATGATAATTTAACATTGAGCTGAGGTCTGAGATATATTTACAGTGGCTAAATTCTGCTGGGACTGAACCTTGCAAATCAGCTAGCGGTTTGAAATCACGTAGTCGACACGATTTTATGATTCAATCTTATACTGATCCGAAAAAAAAATCGTTTCCTCTGTGTCGTACATGGAAAGTTGTCGTTTATTAAAAGTCCCTGCAGTTTTGATCCGGGCGGGTTCCCCCTCTCTCCTGTAATTTTGGAGCTGAGTTTTGGATTTCTAGTTCTGCTTTTTGAGTCCCTCCCCGCGCCACTAGCTGCAAAATCTTGATTCTCTATTCATTTCCCGGTCTCTCATTCCCCTCCTTTCCAATATAAAACAAGGAATCCTTGCCTATCTTACCGTAAAATCCTAGACTTGGTACGGCCTTTTCCAACTTCCTCTTCATCGCTATGTATTTTCCCAAAGCGCCTCTTCTTTTGAATAGATGAATGCAAATTCTTATTGCTGTGGTAAATTGAATAATCTAAAATCCCGGGCTAATGGTACATTAAAACGTTGAGCTAACTGTATGTGTGCGCTGTCCCTTCATAAGCTTAAAAGATAGTCACCAAAAAAAATCGTCCATTTCATTCGATGGTTTATGGATGTTTTGACGTACCTGGATTATTGGGCCGATTGAATGAACGCTGGACAATCGCATCCTCCGCTGAAACAAAAAAAACGAAAGATAAGATCAGTTTTCTGTCTCCTTCTCCAGCAAACTGCGTTCTCCAGACTGGGTGTGGATGAGGTCGGGATTAAGCGTGTTTACAGAGAAAACTGGTAAAGTCAGGTAAAAGAGAGGTGGGGGATGGGTTAGAGGAGATTGAGCAGCTGTGAGATGTGCATCATCTCCCAAAGTCCAAAAGAGATTTGTCGTGTTGCAAACAACGGCTCAGAGTGACCAAATGAGCTGTATTGCAGAAAAGAAAAATCCAGTTCTTCCCTTGCCTACTTAAGGAGTAATATGACTTAATATGGCTTAATAACAGTGCATGGTGATTTATTTATACGGTGGATAACTATTTTCGGCATTGATCGGAAATTATTTGTTCTTTATCTTCTTCCCAAAATCAAGTTTCAGATGTATTTCTGGTCTTTCATCTTCTATCCAAACTCCAATTAACGGAGTCACTTGGCCGTTCATTGTCAATTTTCCCGCCTGCGTTTTAAGGCCCAGGACATTGAGTGGTTTTCCAAAACCCACGTTTCTTATGATGCACCCAAGAAATATTCATTCTTCGTTAAACTTCCCACAGCTAAGATGCATAAAACCTTACATAATCCTTACATGTTGACTGTATCCAACACTTTTAAAACGAACAGTAACAATCCGTATTCCTATGACTATATTTGCATAATCACCCTGGTGTTAATGTCTTTATAGTGTCCTTGGCTGTACGGGAATTCCTGGCACTCTCTGTGACTCACAGCATCTTGCAGTGTAGTGTTGGCGATGGAGCAGGAATCGTGTTAGTTTGTGGCACACTGTCTGAAGCAAGTGGGACTTGTACTCAGGCCGCCTGGCACAGAGATATAGACACCAACACCACGCCACAAGGGACCCTTAACACGGTATGCATCTAAAATTCTAGCTATCATTGGAGTTCACAACTAGGGAACTTACAAATATACTTATTCAAAATGAATGGTCACCTGTCGCGCTGAAATAAGTAAAACCAAAATGCGAAGGTTTTGTTGGAAATGAAAACGGAGCGCGCCAACAGAAACCGTTCTGAAGAAGGGTCACTGGACTTCAAATGCTAACTTTGTTTCTCTCCATAAATGCTGCCAGACCTGCTGAGTTTCTGCAGCAATTTCTGTTTTCGTTTCAGATTTGCGGCATCCGCAGTTCTATGTTTTATTAACAAGAACACTTTGCAAAGGAGCAAGAGGGATTAGTCATTCTAGCGTTGATGGTCACATTTTATTGAAGCCAAAATATTCGAATCGAAACATGCATTTGCAATTGTGGCTGTTTGGAGTTATCTGTTGCACCGTTCATACACTAAAGGTTAGCATTCAGTTTCCTGAGGTTTAGAAGTTGCGCATTTGGTTAACTAACTACTCTGCTCCGGCTATTCAACCGATGCTTGTCACGCTGAAGGACAGAAGTCATGCGACAACAGGTTATAGTCCAACAGGTTTATTTTTTGCGTGTTTTCAAATAAACCTGTCGGACTATAACCTGGTGTCGTGTGATTTCTAGCCCTGTCCACTCCAGCCCAATCAGGCACTTCCACATCACGTTACACTGAAGACATTTCTAAAGAACCTATTCAGGCATGTTGTGGCACACTCTCTGAAGCAAGTGGGACTTGTACCCAGGCCTCCTGGCACAGAGATATAGACACTACCACCACGCCACAAGAGACCCTTAACCCGCTTTGCATCTAGCTACCAGCAGGTGTAATTCGTTAAAGGGGACATTTCACTAGTTTAAACTAGCCCCTGTTCACATTGAAAGACTGGATCGTCCCGGTTTTATCACCAGTCGGTATTTTGAAAAGCATTCATTGTGGCCAGTCTAAAAATAAATCCGAGATTTATTCCACTTTTAAGAGGGTTAAATGGGATTTTCCATTTCCCAAGACTGAATTACACAGCACAGAAAGACAACATTCAGAATTTTCCCTGCAATGTTGGCTTTTCGATGGCGTTAACATCTCAAATGATGAGCTGAATGTTTTGTCCATTGCCCAACCTGGACAGATGTTGCCCACCTCATTATATTTAGAGGCGTCCTGCGCCCGTTTAAAAGTTCATTATTTGGACGGAGATAGTAGGAACTGCAGATGCTGGAGAATCTGAGATAACAAGGTGTAGAGCTGGATGAACACAGCAGGCCAAGCAGCATTTTCTCAAGGGTCTAGGCCCGAAATGTCAGCTTTCCTTATTTGGACGGAGGCGCGGGGCAACTTAGACCACGTTATAAACCCAAACGAATCAAGAGGAAGAAAGGCATCTGGATGAGTACATGAAAAGGAAGGGTTTAGAGAGATATGGGCCAAATGCTGGCGAATGGGACTAGATTAATTTAGGTTAACTGGGCGGCATGGACGAGTTGGACCGAAGGGTCTGTTTCAATGCTGTACATCTGTATGACTCTATGAGCACACGCCAGTTTTTGTTTTAACAAGATGCTGTGGGGGCATTTGGAGATTTTCGTTCTTGAAGCTTTGAAACAGCCCTGCGCTGTTAAAATTGCCTGACTCGGCTTGTAGGAATGGGTGTGCTTATGTAAATGACGGGAGGTGGGAGTGACTGCTGTTTGAGATGAAGAGCAGATCGCGGGAGGGGAGACAGCTCAGCAGCACCTGAATGCGAGCAACGGGAGGTGCCGGAGGTGTGAGTGTTCTTCAGCCTGTGTCCTGCTGCCGCTGGTGATGGGCTTGCTGTTGTAGGAATGACCGCCGAGAAGCAGCAGCCAGCTCCTGGAGCCTCCAGCCTGGTGAACGGTAACCAGCCGGGGGTGAAAGTCGAGAAGGAGTCTCCGCCGGCTTTCCCGGAGAGCTCAGCAAGCTGCCACCCCGGGGAGCTGGCCCGGGGGAGAAGGCGCAAGCGGCCGATCCAGCGTGGCAAACCCCCGTACAGCTACATCGCGCTGATCGCCATGGCTATCGCCAGCTCCCTGGACAGAAAGCTGACCCTGGGGGAGATCTACCGGTTCATCACCGAGCGTTTCCCTTTCTACCGGGAGAACCCTAAGAAGTGGCAGAACTCCATCCGGCACAATCTCACGCTCAATGACTGCTTCGTGAAAATCCCCCGTGAACCCGGGCGCCCGGGCAAGGGCAACTATTGGGCATTGGACCCAGCCGCCGACGACATGTTCGAGAGCGGTAGCTTCTTGAGGAGGAGAAAGAGGTTCAAGAGGTCGGATATTACAACCTACCCGACGTACATGCATGAAACCGGCGTGTTCGCCCCACTGCAAGTAAGCAGGTCTCACACAAGACCCATGTATGCCAATATGACTATCAGTCCGAGCTATCCTCAGCAGCTTCCTGCTAACCCTCCTCTGCACTATTCAGCATCGCCCTCGGCGTTCAGCAACAACCCGTGCAGGATGTTCAGCTTCAGCAATCACGGCCCACTGGCTCCAGGGACAGAGCTGAGTCAGCAACCCTCTCTCACCTATCCTTCCGAACTGGCCGCTGCTGCTGCTTACCCTAACTTTGGCAGCCCCGCTTATCAGACTCAAGCCTGCAACGGGGCACTGTATTCCAGGCCCTCCAACGCCGTGCCCTGCACCTACACGGCGCCCAATCCACGTCCCCCCATGAGCCAGTCGACTTACTGCCTAGCCAGCGGCCAGATGTACGGCGCCTCTAGCCGCCTGTCCAGCCCTCCCGCCTCCCTGAGTAATGAGTCAGTGGAAGTCTTTGGAAGATTGTCTCCTGGCCCGTTCCCACCTCTGCGGCAGTGTAGCAACAACGAACAGGCCAACTGTATGAGTGCACACAGCAGACACACAGCTTACTGTGGAAATGTGGAAGGGATGTGAAATGTGGAAGGTCCATCCCACTTAGAACAGAAACTACAAATCATTTCTAGTGAGCCCCCGACATAAACAGTTAAACATTGACAGCACATTTGACACCTTAATTTCGATCCTTATGACAATTGTCTTGCATTGTACGTTGATTTAATGTACACGTCGCTGCGCAACTTAATACTTGTAATGTTAAAACTGTGCACAGTCCTTACGTTTTTTTCATAAAAGTAAACTGTTTAGCAGTATTGGTTCTCCGTTGAAACTCAGAGGATGGTGTGTTTTCTGTTTGTTTTCTGATTATCAGTTGGGACGAATTTCCATGATTCTTAAGATCATTTTGAGAATTGAGTAGCGGTAGAGTTCTCCTGAACATTTATTGCTTTCATCGAGACTCTGACCCCAAGTGCACTGCTTCTAAGACGGTCAAAGCTTCCTACACTCAATAAAAACCGAAAGAACTGCGGATGCTGTAAATCAGGAGTAAAAACAGAAGTTGCTGGAATAGCTCAGCAGGTCTGGCAGCATCTGTGTAGAAAAAGTCAGAGTTAACGTTTCGGGTCCGGTGAACCTTCCTCAGAACTGAGCTTTTCCAGCAACTTCTGTTTCTCTCCCTACACTCAATATTTTCATTCAATTATATTTCAGATCTTCCACATGCTACAATCATACCATACTGTAGATCACTTACAGAGTTCTTTTTTCTCCCATTCCCAGTATCGGTGTTTGTGATTGGGAAGGTTTCATTGAGTTTTGAATCGTTTGTGTAAGGAAGGTTTCGTTCTTAACGTAAGAGATATGTTCATTTTCATATCACCGCATTTGTAAAGGGTGCGATCATCCGCCTCGGGATGATGCTTCCCATGGATTCGATGATCAAAAGAGATTCAATCGATCGTTACTTGAAGATCGAACATCTCTGAATTCGCTCTAACAAATACAACAAGTTCTCAACGAACCGCTGAGAACTGTATACATCCAAAGATTTGTCAAGAGGGGTGGTTTCTGGGACGGTTGTGGGCTGCTGAGAATTTTATAGGATATTAATTTCAAATCTATCAATTCGGTTAAATCTTAAATTGTAAATCTCCAGAAGTCTGAGTAATATTTGACTGGCTTGAGTAACGAAAACTCCCCAACTTTTACAAACGTGGCGCTGGTTTAGCAGAATTCAATGTTGTAACAAGTTATTGATAATATACAATTAATAAGAATTAATTCGTGATTATTTATAATTATGGATTAAAATATTAATTTATATATAAGATAATGAAACACGGGAAATCACCAAGTTACGTGTGACAAACCCCTATCAGTTGAATGGCAGGCTTTGAATATCACATGAGAGTAGGCCTTAGGACAAACTGGGGCTCCTTTGCAGCCAACCTCAAGCCCTGGGTTCTCACTGCAAACTCTCGCACTTGCGGAGAGATACAAACAATGGTGCGCATTAAGGAGGAGAGTCTCTGTAGATTAAGTGGCGGACTGATCACCTTAAACCAAACAAATCAGGCTATTGCTTGGCACCAGGGATTTTCATTCTCTAAATAAATAAGAAAATAATGAGGCATAAACCAGTGCATTGCAGGTAAGACACAAAAACATGATCCACCGTTTTTTTTGTCTTATGCAGGCTTGCACAGGCAGGCATGCAGAATTTTGGACTGGAAAGAAAGATTCTTATTCATGTTTGACAAATGAAGTTGGCATGTCGAATTGTATGAAACATGACAGCAGTATAGCAAGAGCGACCACTCAGCCAACGTTGAATAACATATAGCACCAATTCTGTATTGTTATACATGGGAACATAGAGCATAATTGTCCTCAGGAAGATGGTAGGTTGCCTTAGAATCATAGGGTTATTACTACACAGAAAGAGGCCTTTAAGCCTTTTGAGTCTGTGCCAGCTCCATTTCCCCATGCTTTCTCTGTAGCGTGGCAAGTTTATTTTCCTCAAGTACCCATCTAATTTGATTTTAAAATTGTTCATTGATTCTATATCTATGTAGGGAGAGTCCTAGGCCATTACTACAGAGCTCTTCATATCACCTGCATCTCTTAACCCAATCCTTAATTCGTGAGTTCTGAGGAAGGGTCACCAGACCTGAAACGTTAACCCTGTTTTCTCCTTCACAGATGCTGCCAGACCTGCTGAGCTTTTCCAGCAACTTTGTTTTTGTTCTTAAATCTTGAGTCCTTGTTCCATTAGTTAATGGGAACAGTTTTTTTTTCGCTGCCTACTTTATGTAAACCTGTCACTGTCTCTAGCTCCACATATCTATCAAAAATCCCCTTTGGTTCAAGGAGAACGACCCCAGCTTCTCCAACCTTATCTTGTCGCTGAAATCCCTTGTTTCTGAAACCACTCTGGTAAAACCCTTTATGAATCCTCACAAGCATTTTTACATCTGTTCTGGTATGTGGTGACCACAGCTGGACACAATACTTAACCAGAACCTTACACTAAAGTTTGGCTCCTGCTCTTAATGCCTCAATTAATTAATGCAAGGGTCCCATATATTTTCATACCCACCCTCACAATATGCTTACTACCTTCAAAAAATCTAAATCCCAGCTATGGAACAATTTCCCTTATACCTGTTTCTCTTCCATTAAAAAAAAGCAGTCACGCTTAGTCCACATCTCAATTTTTCATTCACTTTCTTGAACTGCTGGAACCTGTGGGGGTGAAGGTACTTCCAGAGTCCTGTAAGGATTGGAATTTCAATATTTTGATCCAGCAACAAGGAAGATTGTGATATATTTCAAATTCAGAATCTTGCGTAATTTGGAGAGGAACTTGAAGACCATTGTCTTCCTCTGTCTTTGCTGTCTCTGTCCTTCTCGGTAGCAGAGGTCACAGGTTTGGAAGATACTATTAAAGAAGCCTTGGCAAGTTACTTGACAGTGCATCTTGTAGGTGATAGACTGTGCTGCCACTTAAACATTGTTTAAGATGGTGGACAGGAGCAGGATGTTTTATGCTGGATGATGCCAAGTTTCATGAATGTTGTTAAGTTGTTCTCATTCAGATAAGTGGAGAGTATTTCATCACAGACCTGATTTGTGCCTTGTAGATGGTGGACAAGTTTTGAGGAGTCAGAAGGAAAGTTATTAAAACACAAAATTCCCAGCATCTGATCTGGTTTTGGACACACAGTATTTACATGGCTGATCCAGTTCTGTTTCTGATCAATAGTGACCTCATGGTGTTGATTTTGAGGAATGATGTCATTGAATGTCATGGGCTGATGATTAGATTCTCTTTAGTTGGAGCTGGTCATTGTTTGGCAGTTGTGTACCACAAATGTTACTTTCAACTTATTGGCCCAAATCTGAATGTAGTCCAGGTCTTGCTACTTGTAGATATAGATATATTGATTGTAAGAATTGGAGCAGGACATTTGGCTCTTCCAACCTGCACCACCCATTCAAAAAGGTCATGACTGATCTGGTTGTGGTTTCAGCTCCATTTTTCTGTCTGTCCCCCATAAGTTATCTCCCATGTCTAACAAGGATAGCTTCAATATCTGAGTGGTCAAAAACTGAACATTCAGCAATCAATATTCTAACATCTATGCTTCTGACCTTATAATGGATAGGAGATCATTGTTGAAGTAGCTGAAGATGACAAGTCTAGGAAACTACTCTTAGGAACTCCTGCAGAAATGTCGCGGTGAGATGATTTGACTTCCAGCAAAAAAAAACCCACCTTCTTTTGTGTTTGGTATGACTCCAACAGGGGAGAGATCCCACCATCCCCAACCTACCCTTATTCCATTGTGATAAATCTGTAAACTATATTGAAATGTGCCAATATTTCACCTCTTCAGTATTCATCGTTTTCTATTAATGACAGGGAGATTGTTGAGGGGGAGTGACGGCCACTTGTAGAAGTTGAACAGACCATGTATTGTCCTGCAGCATGCTTGCTGCTTCCTACACATTAATCTGTCTAAAATAGTTTGCATGTCACTTTTTATCTTGAGTAGAATTGGTATCAGAGTTGTCTTCATTGATTGAAACAAGACCAACTTGTGTTTTTCTTAATTCTTCTGTGGAATGTGGACATCACTGGCTTTGCCAGCATTTGTTGTCCCTGGGAAGGTAATGCTGAGCCACATTTTTGAACAGTTAATTCCATGTGGTGTAAGTATAGCCGTAGTCCTATTAGGAAAGGTATGTTGTGGTCAAACCTTTGTATTTATTCAGAAAAATGTCTAAATTGCATGTGGTGTGTCAAAACTATTGTCTTTTTTTCTTATTAAGCATCAGAATGCTGAAATGTTGATATCTGGAATATTTCTCTCATGTAATGTTTGTGCTGTAGTATTTTGTGACTGAATAAAAGGTCCCTGGGTTAGGGGTATACTGGTATACCTCAATGGGACCTGAAACTAATGAGAATATATAGTTTGAAAGACAGGAATGTGATCATTTCAGGATTATAAGCTCACATGAATTGCAATGAGGTATTATTGTAGATCCTACCTAGTTAAAAAAGGGTTTAAAAATCAATTTTTGTTATAAAAGTCTAAACCCAATTGGTTTTATAATTGCTAAAAGAAAATCCTTTCCCCTTGTAAATCAACAGAAATGATGAAGATTCTGCAAGTAAAAGCAGCAATAACAATACTGTTACGCCGAGGTAGGATCGGCAAGACAGAAGGAGGATGAAAGATCTGTTTACAAAGTGAAATGTTTCCAATGTCAAATAATGATCCCGGGGTGATTTTCATTTTAATTTTTTTCTTAGTTATTGTGCATTTAGTTTAACGCGGAATATTGGACATGGGTTAAAGGGCATTCTTCTGTTACATGAGAAATCTGCATTTTCAATAAATCCGAGTTCTGGTAATTTTGACGGAGTATTGAAGATTTCTTTTTATTAGGACTTTGTGCCAAAATTTCAATTCATGTTGCGTGAACTGCCTGAAAATATCTACTTGCATTTATTAAAAACCGAAAGAACTGCGGATACTGTAAATCAGAAACAAAAACTGAAGTTGCTGGTAAAGTTCAGTAGGCCTGGCAGTATCTGTGAACAGAAATCAAGAGTTAACGTTTCGTGTGCAGTGACCCTTCCTCAGAACTTGCATTTATTGTCTGACTTCAGTTCCCCACGTTAGCAGTAGGCACTGAAATATTCTTTGTCGCCGGGACAATTGCCAGATGGAGTGTATTTGTTGCAAAGTTGAATCCAGAAGGTTTATGTTTAACAAGGGAGCTGCCTTTTAGTTTTGGTTGTAGTGTTCAATACCAATATGCGTCTATTTCATTTCGAATCCCTGCTTCCCTCCGAATCGAGGAAACTGACAACTGTTTTGTTACAAGAATAATTTACTAAATTTGTAACTGACAGCATCGGGACCAATGCACAAAATAGCGCAATCAGACAAATACCGGGAGCTTTTGCAGCACTGAGTAAGACACAGCAAGAATCGGGCTGTATTTATCAGTGTCACTATTTCCAGACCAATTTTCATCAGGAGAACATTATTTCCTGGTAGACAATTTACAAAACATCAGCAATGCTATCTTACCTAACCACTAGCTTCTCTGCTCTGGGAAGACTGACCCGAAAGGATACTTTTTCTTCCGAATAAAGCATCCTCAGAACGTGCTGAAAAGCACTCTGAAGGCCACGTACATTATTGTCCGTAAGGGTGGAATGGTTGGCAGGTTTTGACTTCGATTTTAAGTTGAATGGATTTTAAACGGGTTAAAATCTGTCCCAGGTTGAACAAGTTATGATTGACGATCTTTCACCAAATCTATAGAGAGTTATAGTTTTTAAGTGAGCGAGAAGTGGAGAGAAGAAACAGGATTAACTTGTCGAGTCAAAGTCTGACTGTTTTAAATCATCCCCCTCTGTAAAATCACAAATTGCTACATAAAGTGACAGAACGATGCAGCACAGAAAGAGGCTATTCGGCCGACCCTGTGTGTGCTAGTTCTCTGAAAGACTGATCTCACTCGTCGGCTTTTCTTCATTGCCCGGTAAAAGTCTCCTTTTCTAAGTATATGTCATTTTACAAGTTACAGTTGAAACTTATACCTTTTTATGCAGCGCAAGATCATAACAACAGTTTGCTTAAAGAAAGAACTCTCATCTACCCTTCAGTTCTTTTACCAACTACCTTACCTCTGTCTTCTGTAGTAACTGACCCTCCTGCCACTGGGAACCGTTTCTCCTCAGTTACGCTATCGAAATCCTTCATTGTTTTCAATGGCTCCATCAAATCTCATCTTGACCTCCCCTGTGCTCAGAACAATCCCATATTTCCCAACTCCGTAAACAGCTTGCTTCTGCTACCTTCCCAAGATCCACAAGCATTACAGCCATTGTTTCAGTCTGTTCGTGCCCTTTCTATCTCAACCATTTTTCTCCCCTTGTTCAATGACTTCCCACCTACATCTGGGACTTCGCTGGCAGGCTCTGTTGCTTTAACAGTTGACTGGCCCTAACGTCCTCTGCTTCTCCATAGATGCTCAGTCCCCCCATACCTTCACTAGTCGTGAATACAGCCTAAGAACACTCTGTGTCTCCCTTGAATGGAGAATCAACTCTGTCCCACTCCACCATTACCATCCTCCACCTGACTGAACATGTTCTTACAACGAACAACTTCTCCTTCGTCTGCATTCACTTCATCCGAACAAAGGATGTTGCTATGGGGATATATACCAATCGTAGCTATGCTTTTCCTTTTGTGGAATACATAGTATATTATTTGTTTCAGTTCTACTCAGCGCTCCACCCTCAGCTCTTTTGTGTTAAGTTCCAAAAGGCCAAGGAGAAAATTTCTGTCAGTCGAAGATCCAGTAAAATATTATTGTGAACTGCGATTGCTCTTTTACACTGGAGGTAGATTGTGATTCCTCACCATACCGTACACAGTTTTTTTTTTCTGTAAGGGATGTTTGACCTCAATAAAAATAAATTATGTTGGCACTTACTAATAGTTCAATGGAAAAATGTGCTGTATTATAAACAAGAGCCAGACAGAACAAAATGCTCACAGACCCCATCCTAAATTCGTATTGACGTAACAGTGGTAATAGTGGGGTTGCTGCTTTTGGCCTCAGTACCTCTGGGCTAAGGACCTGAGAAATTAATTAGGGTTCCAGTTATAATCCCTATCCAATGTGCCTGGCTACACCCACGTGTACCTGAATGTCAAGAGGGGATCAGTGTAGGCTTGGCTTTGGGTAGTGTTCCAATATTCGTTCAAGTTGGATCTCAAGCAAAAAAGAAAACTCTTGTATTTCCATATCTGTATATGCTATATGAGGCCTTTCTTCATCTCAGGACATCCAATGTGCTTCACAGCCAATGAAGTGCTTTTGAAGTACTATCATTGTTGCAATATGGAAATATAGCTGCAAAATTTTGCACAGCAAGATGCCACAAACACAGCAGGGATAGGCTGGATTATTAAGAAGTGTGTGGAAGCAGAGTCAATTGAGGGGTTATTTAAATAAAAGCAATGAGCAGGCCAGTGGGGAAAAGCAGGAGATTGGCACTAAGTTATGATGCTCATTTGGATAGCCAGTACAAACATAAAGGGCCAAATGGCCTTTTTTGTCATCATAATAATTATACAATCATAAATGACCAGATTGTCTGTATTAGTGATACTGGTCATTGGATAAACATTAACCAGTACATCAAGGAGAACTACTTTGCTCGTCTTTGAAATAGTGGCTCTGGGATCTTTAGTGGCCCCTGAGAGGCAAATCAAATTAACTTGAAAGAATTGCTTCTTCTTACTTTCATAGAATCATAGAATCATACAGGGAAGAATCCCTTTGGCCCATCGAGTCCACACCGAAGCAACTAAATTTAGACTAGTTCCACTTTCCAGCACTTGACCCGTAGTCTTGAATGTTATGATATTTCAAGTGCTCATGAAAGTATTTTTTAAAGGTTTTAAGCTTTCCCCTCAACTACCTTCCCAGGCAGTATATTTCAAATCCCCACCACCTTCTGGGTGAAAGTGTTTTCCTCAAATTGCCTGTAAGCCTCCTGCCTTTCACCTGAATATTATGTTCCCTTGTTGTTGACGTTTCAACCAAGGGGAACTGCTGCTTTCTATCCATTCTGACCATGCCCCTCATAATCTTATACATTTTAATCAGATCCCCTCTCAGCCTCCTCTGCTGCTAGCAAAATAACCCACCCTTATCCAGCCTATCTTCATAGCTAAAAAGAGAAAGATAGGGACACAATTCAGAAATGAAATTTGTGTCCTTTCACAGCATAAGCAAAAAGGGCACCACTAATAATATTGATTCATAGGTTTAACAGAGCTATTTCATTTGCACTATAGAGCTTGGGACAACACTTTCTTCTCTTGCTTTGAACTTTAAACTTTAAAAAAAATCTGAAAATTGTCACTTGGTGAGCAAGGGACGTCGAGCAGGGACAAAAAATTTGGAATGGAACAAGAGAAGCCTGGATGGCAAATAAAATTACACCTTTATTTTGAGTATGAATACCTGATACATTTGCCTTAAATTCTTCTCTTACCCCATACTGACAACTTGTACATGCATTTAATGTAATAAAAGAATAACTTCAAATGTGCCACTTCAGAGCATCATCAAATGAGATTTGACACCAAGGAATATAAAAGGAGGTGTTCATCCATTTATTCAACCGATATATTTGAATGTGGTAGCCACTTTTAAAATGGTAGACTGATGAATTTAAGATAAATGTGTTACATGTTTTTTCTTTAGCCTACAACCTAAACTCTAGTCCTGCAATTAACATGTGGGAATCACAGTGCAAATTTAATGGGTTTTTTTTCTGTAAGGGATGTTTAACCTCAATAAAAATAAACTCTTGCAATTTGGTCACTTCAGTACTGCAAGGATGGAAATGCTTTATCGATATCCCTACAATTTGGTTTTATGTTTCCTTTGGATGTGCTTTTCTTATTTGTTGTACTTACTTTTAAAAAGGTTTGTTGTTGTTGATTACACTTGGGAACCCAATATAGTTCTTAAGGATCTGTTAGAAGAAGGTTACAGTTTACACTGTTGTACTGACCTTTAACAAACTGATTGATTTTGCACCTATAAGACTGCTAAAAATTGCTTCCAAAGGAATTGACTCACTGGCAATTTCTACTCCCAGCTTCAGAAAGAAAGAAATAATAAATTGTGCCTTCAGGATGTCCGAAATATTTTAGCTACAAAGAGTTATATTTGAATTGTAGTCACTGTTATGTCCACGACTGACGAAGCCAATCTGCATTACAGCAAAATCACAATAACAGCAATGGTTATTCTTGCATTCTCAATCATAATTTTTTGATTTTACTGTAGAATTTGAGGGTCGACAGAAAATTGAACACTTACATATAGCTCTCAAAAGTAAGAAAGTGTAAACAAACTGCAAGAAATAAACTATAAATTCACGGTCTAGATAGTGGCCCCTCATTAGAGAGGAAAAGAAAACAGCATTTCTTTCCATAGTACAGGTACCTTGTGCACCAGTAGACAAACTTCACACAGTCTGCATAATGTTCTTGTACACATAGAACAGCTACTGTCATAAACAACTCTCTGATCAGAAGCATGAAAGTTAATAAAATGATTCAGAAGTAAAATTACGAAGTACTTCTTTACACAAAGGATAGTCAAAATCTCAAACTGTTCCCTGAGAAAAAGTGTTGAGACTGGAGGTCAATTCATAATTTCAGAAATGCGATTGGTAGATTTTATGGTAAGCATCGTGAGGATTCTGGAACCAAGTCATGTATTTCATGTTAAGGTATTAATCATCCACAGTCTAATTGAATGGAGAAACAAGTTCCTTTTATTTTGGCTTGGCACTACTTGCTAAAATGCAGTATTGGTTTTGGGTGAAGCACAAATTTAGAAACACGGATGTGCACAAAATGGTGTTTGAATTTATACATTGCACTGTCAACATCCTGCTTCAACATATGAAGATTACTGATATGAGTAAGAAATTAATCTTGATCGACTCTACGACTCTAAGACAAAGCCCACAAAAATCTAGATTAATAATTATATAGAGACTTACAGAAGCAGTCAATCCTGAGAGATTCTGAACTTGAATGGTCAGAGAATTCATCCATCTATATGTTTTCGTATTATTATGAGAGACAGAGATTTCTGACATTTTCTTTCCAAGGCAATATCCTATTTACCTGTTGCTTGTTGGGAACGAGTGATACATGTTAGTTTAAAATATCTTTTGAAATCTGCCCCTAAATCATTAAAACAGATGTGATTCATTACATCTTTCTTAACAATAAAGTTGTTGTAATATCACATAAGATAATTGTTACCTGAGGGAATTGTTAAATTGAAACAGAGTTGATTATCTAAACACAGCCACATTCTTGCCTGTACTTGTTGAGTTGTTTGCAGAGATAGAGATAAATGTTAGATTACAAAATTAATTGATACTGAAAGACGATCTGGTTTAGAAATAAAGGGATTTTTTGAAACTGAATTGTGATCAATTATTGCAACTTTTCAAGGAGTTGCTATTGTATCTTAATTGAACCTATTACCTCTTGTAG
The DNA here is from genome assembly GCF_021869965.1 of Rhincodon typus. Taxonomy (NCBI): domain Eukaryota; kingdom Metazoa; phylum Chordata; class Chondrichthyes; order Orectolobiformes; family Rhincodontidae; genus Rhincodon; species Rhincodon typus. The sequence continues at coordinate 25,562,977 of NC_063334.1, forward strand.
TGTTAGCGTCCAGAAACATACACAAAATGCTGTTTAATTAGCCAACACTTCTTAAAGCCTATCCTTGTTATTTAAACTGTCTATAACAATTTTGGCACAATATGCAGCTCACTTTGGAGGAAACACACACTCTGATTGTGCACCACAGTCTGTTTTTAGATCTGATATTTAGCGAAGGCTGGGAGGAAGTTTCCTGGTCATCTTCCTTGCCATTTAGCTTATTACTGATTTTACTGTTCACTGCCAGGTCTTCCCTGTCTTCCTGGCTGTAGAACTGTGGGCCAGAGAATGAGATAAAATCTCCTATTTGAGAGACAGGAATTTGCTTAAAGTGCACTGTGATCGCCGCATCAGCTCCTTGGAGTTCCTGAACCTAACCTTCAGCAGATACTTTGGGTGAGATTTTGCGTTTTGAAGTTAAAGTATGATATTGTGAATGTTAGATATCATCATAGCCACCATTGGCCAGGATGACTTGTCTCGTGAGATCATGTACATTTTGGCTCATTATCTATGCAAAAAAAGTATTGTACGAGGTACTCGGTGCATCATATGAAAAGTGAGTGAGATATTCCTGCCACCGGTGGGACCTTCAAGGGTTGAAGGATCTTGCTCCACCTGGACACCACTTTGAGTGCTGCAAGTCAGAAACTTTCCCTCAGCCTGTGGGCTACTCCCAGAAACCTTTCAAAAAGTCCAAGCTGGCTTCCAGCTTCACTAATGCTGCTCTCCAGATGTTGGATGTGGTTACTGACAGAAGATCTATCCTCTTCCCTGTAGGCAAACCAGGAGGACTAGACTGAGATTGCAGCTTATGTCAGTGCCACTGGCCCACAGCAAAGGACCACGAAGCAGTGCAGGAAGATAATTAATGATCTCCTGTGTTGTGCAAGGGTAAATGGTATCATCCTCTCTCTGCTACTTCTTGCTCACAAGGCCACTACTCAGTCTTCACTTGCAATGTTCTAATATCTGTTGAAGTCTTATTGCCCACATAGGACAGGAGAAGGTTCTCTGAAGTGAAAGTGGTGGAGCATCTTCCACCAATGAAAGGATGTGCTGTGCTTCGATCACCAAACTGTGCTTCATCCCTCAAGCTGACTGGAGATCTCATCTGTCAGGCAGCCACTCACCTATAAGTTGGCAACTGCAGTCAAGGTACTAAGGATGAATCTCAGGGACACTGAAGATAATAATAAGGTCCAGGGGATGATGCCATTGACTGATCCTAAACCATGCCATGTATGATCCACCACTTGCCTGACTATGGACATTCCTCGTATTGACTTGCAGACAGTCTTGATCGACCACAGCCCGCGCTTGGATTTGCAAGACTACCTCAATATAGCAACTAACTAGGTTTGGATGGCTTTTGCCTTCTGCTAGGACTGACAATTGTCCAATCACTACACTGACAGTATAGACCCCTGGACTTGCATTGGATCAACTACCTGACTAACTGTGGACAACCTCCTGGACTAGAAATGGTTCATCTCCTGACATGCACTTCCTATCTGACTGGAATCCACTCTAAACCCACCGAACATGCTTCCTATTTCCTTTTCATACATGGCATGTTCTTCAAGCACATGCAGAGCATTTGCCATATAAGCTGCTGGCACATGCAACACCTTTGACATCAACACAGCACTGTGCCATACAGCAACACGTACTCCCTCTTTTATATCGATTCTTCACTGTTTCCTTCAACCACAATCTCCTGCTTTGTCTTCTGTATTCAAGTAATCTTTTCAGGGAAAATCTGTCTTCCTTTCTTTCTGTGTGTAAGTGCACCTGGTGCATTGTCATGGCCCAGTTGGACGAACTAATGGTCCAGGGACACATCGTGCCTTAATAAACATGGAGCTGTCTTCTGCTGTTGTAACGATTCCAACAGTGAAGGAGCATGTGATGGTATTGAAAGAGGCAGTGAAAGCTGTGTACTCACCCAGACTGAAGGCAGAAGACAAAGTCATCAGGTACATGCTTCATTCATGCAGCTTAATTTCTGAGGTTTCAAGTGTCTCAATTGGGCAGAATTAAATTGGGAGGGTGAGGTGAAGTTAATTCCAATGAATTGTGTAATTGATGATGCAAATGCATGTCGAAAAAGTGAATTGCCATCTAAAGAGGGAGGACTTTATTGTGAAAGTTTATCTTGATGTCAAGAATTTGATTTTTGGATTCTCACCTGAGAAACTCATCATGCTCACCATGATTCTGGCTAATGCAGGGGGTGTTGAATCATACAATTGGGATTTGTTGGTGATAGTTTCCCTTTGCTCATTTGTGAATCTAATTGTTTTATCCCACTGAGTCTGTCTGGGGCTGTGCTAACCTCTAATCTGAGGTTCTCTCAGTGCTTCTTTATCAGCAGCTTTGAGATAATTGGATAATAATACATAAGTTGTTGAAGGTGATGTGACAAATTGAGAAAGCAGTTAATGTTACATACAAAAACCTAGGTAGAATAGAAGAACAAGGTTATGTTGAACTTTTTATAAGACACTAGCTTGGCCTTAGCTGGAAAACTGCATCTAGCGCTAAGCATCACACATTTGGAGGAATGTGAAGGCATTAATTGGAGACAGTACAGAAAAGATTCATGGGAATGTTTCCCAGATAAGGAATTTCCATGACAAAAATATATTGGAGAAAGTAGGACCCTTTTACTTGCAGTTAAAAAGGCTATGAGGAGATCAGAGAGAGAAATATTCAAAGTCATGAGGAGTTTGGACAGAGTGGATAGGGATAGGGAGAGACTGTTCCCACTTATGAAGGGATTGAGAACAAGAAGGCACATAATAATTGGCGAAAGCAGCAAAATTGATAGAAGAAACTTCTTCACACAGCGCATGATTAAGATCTACTATACACTATGTATATGGTGGAGGCAGCTTTGATTGATACATTCAAGAGTGAATCTGAATGGGATGAATGTGTCGGGTTACAGGGAGAAGACAGGAAAATAGCACTGAGTGAATTGCTAATTTGCAGAGCTGGTGCAGAGGATTTGGTGCTGTTGCAGCTGGGAAAAAAGGCTGGACAGGCATTTGAGGTGACAACGGGGGAGCATTTGAGAGTTATAGGAACCACAACACAAGATATTTTAAGTTTGTTATGGAAAAGGAATGAGATGATCTGCAAAAAAGAGTTTTGGATTGGGAGAAGGCAACTTTTAAAATAAGGCAGGATCTGGCCATAGTAGATTGGACTCGTGGGAAAATCTACAGAACTGTGGGTGGGGATTCAGGTATGTACATTCCGAAATGAAATGGGAAGAGTATGGGCCCAACATGTTCCCTTTGGGGTGACGTAGCAGCAACAAAACCCTGGATATCTAAGGATATTCAGGACCGGGTAGGAAGGAAAATAGAGGGTTTTAGCTATTTCAAATCAACAGAGGCCCCCAACCAGTGCAGTACAGAAAGTGTAGGCGTGAACTTAAGAAAGTAATTAGGAAAGCAAAGAGAGATCATGAAAAAACAATAGCAGATAAAATTAGGGAGAATCCCAAGATATTCTGTAAGTACATTGAGGAGAAGAGGATATCCAAGGAAAGGGTACATCCTATTAGGGACCAAGCGGCAATCTGTATGTGTAGCTGGAGGACATTGGTTAGAGTTAAATGAATACTTCACTTCTGTCTTCACTCAGAAGAGGATGTAGGTACAGAACTTGGGAAGAATTTGTAAGGGTCTTGAGCAGATTGACATAGGAAGTAGGGATGTGTTGAGGATTTGGCATGTTTAAAAGTGGACAAATAACCAGGTCCAGATGAGTTGTATCCTAGATGGATGTGGGAGATGAAGCACAAAACTTCAGGGGCTCTGACCTAAATTTTTAATTCCTCTCTGGCAACAAGCAAGATGCCAGATGACTGGAGGACAGCAAATGTGGTTCCATTTTTCTAGAAGGGTAGTAGAGATAAACCAGGGAATTACAGACCAGTGAGTCTCATATCAGTAGTAGGAAAACTATTGGAGAAAATCATGAAAGAGAGAACTAATCTCCACTTGGAGAGGCAAGGTTTGATCAGGGATAGTCAACACGATTTTATCAGAGGTAAGTCATGCCTAACAAATTTGACTAACTTTTTCAAGGAGGTCATCAGGTGTGTAGATGAAGGTTATGCAGTACAGTTGATGTAGTTTATATAGATTTCAGCAAAACCTTTAACAAGCCCCACATGATAAATAAGGTAAAAGCACTTGGGATCCAGAGTGACTTGACGAGTTGGGTGCAAAATAAGCTTAGTGGTAGGAGACAGAGGGTGGTGGTAGAAGACTGTTCCATGACTGAAGGCCAGTGTCCAGTTGCGTATCATAGCGGTCCCTGTTGTTCATTATATATATTAACGAAATAGAAGGAAATATGGGTGGAATGGTAAGTAAATTTGTGTATGATACAAAGATTGGCCAGGTGATTAAACATGAAGAAAAAGATCTTAGGTTGCAGCAAGATATTGATGAGTTAGTCAGATGAGTGGACCAGTGGCAGATGGAATTTAACCCCGATAAGTGTGAGGTGATGCACTTTGGAAGAAGTAACAAGGCAAGGGAGTACTCACTGAATGGCAGGACACTGTAAAGTTCAAAGGAACAATGGGATCTTGGGGTACTTGTCCACAGATCCCTGAAGATGACAGGACTGGCTAATACAGTGGTTAAGGTGGCAGACAGAACACTGGCTTTTATCAGTCATAGCATAGCTGAGAAGAACAGAGATGTTATGTGGAAGCTGTACAAAACTTTGGTTAGGCCACAGCTGGGTACTGTGTGCTGTTCTAATCATCATACGTAGGAAGGATGTGATTACACAGGAAGGCGTTCAGAGGAGATTCACCAGGACATTGCGTGGGTTGGGATACTTCATCTGTGAGGACAGTCTAGGTAGGCTCAGGTTGTTTTCTTAGGAGCGGAGATGCCGAGGGGAGAATGTAATTGAGGTGTATAAGATTATGATGGGCATGGACAGCGTGGATAGCAAACAATTGTTCCCCTTAGTTGACAGGTCAAGAGTGATGTGCATAATTTTAAGGTGAAAGAATGAGGTTTGGGAGGATTTGAGCAGATATTTCCACTCAGAGGATGGTGGGAATCTGAAAATGCACTGCCTGTGAGGCAGTACAGGCACAAAACCTTATAACCTTTAAGAAGTAAGACCAGGGGGCACATTTTTAAGGTGAGAGGAGAGAGATTTTAAAAAAAAAAGAGAATTTTTTTTACGCAGAGGGTGGTTCACGAGTGGAATGAACTTTCTGAGGAAGTGGTGGATGTGGGTACAATTACGTTTAAAAGACAATTGGATAAGTACATGAATAGGAAAGGTTTGGAACGATATGTGCCAGGACCGGGCAGGTGGGACTAGTTTAGTTTGGGATTATGTTTGGCATGAACTAATTGGACTGAAGGGTCTGTTTCTATGCTGCATGACTGTATGACTCTATAAGTACATGGATGAATACTTGAAAAGTCATAACATTCAAAGCAAGAGGCCAAGTTCTCTAAAGTAGAATTGGTGTAGATTGGTTAGCACAGGATATGGGCATCACTGGCTGGCCTAGCACTGATTGTACATTCCTAATTGCCCAGAGGGATGAATGGTCTCCTTCTGCACTGTAACATTCTGCATTTGTGATGTCGCATTCCCTAGGCCATACCTTATCTTTGATACTATCAGAACCTTTACCCAGAGATGAAAGGATTTACACACATCTGATGGGGTTTAAATGACAGTATTGCAAAAAATGGTGTGAACCAACAATGGTCACTTCAATCCATCTCTATCCCATACCTGGAAACCACATTAGCCTTTCTGATAGAGTGGCATTCTCTGATACAGCAGCATATCAAAGTGCAGCATCCCTAGTGTCAAACTAGACACTGTGCTCAAGTCTTTGAAGGGCAACTTGATAAAAAAATCTTTCAATTCAAGGAGCAGGGAGTGTTACCTGCTGAGCCACAGCTGATGAGAAAGTGAGAAAGTCTCTGCAGAAGCAGCTTTGACCTCACAGAAACACCAGGGTTTGGTTCAATGATACGAAATGAGTCTATAGTCTAGTGTCTGTTTGTAATAGTTAATGTAAAAATGGCTGACTCAGCGATAATGTATCCTCTTGCTACAGGCACTCAGTGAGAGATGAATAGTTTCCTTCAACAACAGCAGACTCTCAAATTGGTTTGCATTTAAGATCAAATTTGACTCCCGTAGCTGACCACATAAGACTGAAACTTTAATGTATTACTGACAGCAATGCCATTTGTCTTGTATTAAACCAAGGCCCTGCCTACCTGCTTAGGTAACACAAAATAGTATAGTGAGATAGCAATGAAGCTCTAGTTGGTCAACATTTATCCTTCTATCACCAATAAAACATGACCTTAATAATTTGTGTCATTGCTTTTTGGAGGGAAGCACACTATTGTGAAAATTGGCTGCCACGGTCCTTTTAATATCAAGTAAATACATTTCGGAAGCACCCAGTTGACTGTAAATCAGTTTCAGACATCTTAGGGAATGAAAAATGCAATATCAGTGCAAGCTTTCCCCCCGGCCTTTAATTACACACACAATTCATGGGGAAAACAAAACAGCGTCTAGGTTGAAAAAGTTTACTTGAAACTCTGTAATATTTCATCTTAGCTTTCCTTAAATTAATTTTGAAAAGTTTAACATAGAAACTTCCATAAGACTTTAGCAATACAATAGAATGAAGAGGACTGGTATAACCAAGGATATAATACACTGTGCGTGGCAACATTCCCTTTACATTGTCTAGGTGCCGAGGGTCTGCGCATGTTGATTAGTGTGCCAACACATTTATTTCCAGTTTTGGAAGTTGATGCCACACGAGGACCTCATAAGTCTGTGCAGTGAAAGAATAAGAGGGAATGTTGGTACACACTCAGTGTACATAGTTTTGTTGGGTTTGTGATCCAATCCATATTCACCTCCTGGGGTTGGGGGGGGTGGTGGGGTGGGCTACAGCCTTTTAGTTGAAATAAAACATTTAACAAAAGCACTCGGAGGAATAAGTTAATTGAATAATTTTTGTTTTAATCTATTTGGACATTGGATTACTGAGTAAAGAAAAGACAGTCTTTTTTTTAAATTTAGAGTAAGCCATTTCTCTGATTTGAGGAAGGGTTCTGAGGAAGGGTCACCGGACCTGAAACGTTAACTGTTTTCTCCTTCACCGATGCTGCCAGACCTGCTGAGCTTTTCCAGCAACTTTGTTTTTGTTCCTGATTTACAGCATCTGCAGTTCTTTCGGTTTTTATTTAGACTAAAATGGGTTGACTCGTTAATTGGATAAATTACAGGTGTTAAGTGAGTGAGAACAGGGTGCACTGTAATGTCACTGGGTTAATAATTCTGAACCCCCTGGGTTCAAACCCAACCGTGAGAGACAAGAAAAGTGAATTCAGTGAAAAGCTGTTTAATGCGACCCTGTTGGAACACAGTGTTGGGTGCCTTGTTTATTGTCGAGTTCTCTCGACTTGTTCAGATTTTCTGTTCATAAAAACTAAGGTTATATTACCAATTTTCAAATAACAAATAAATCCTTTAAGATGGTTGCTACGGCAGCAAAAGACACCTGGTCACCATAGATACTGGACAGTATAGCAACCAATCGAGAGCAAGACTTGCTGTGTAGGTCTGACCTTCCACAGAGTGGAGCAGGAATACTTCAGTTGGTCTCCCTCAGCAACATGCTCCAAGATTTAGCTCCGAGCCAGTCAGCAGGTGAGTGTGGTTCACAGAGAGAAATCGTCCCAACTTGGGAAACAGAGAGAGGGATTTCAGTTCGAGTGACAGATGGAGAGAGGGAGATGGAGGACACTGGTATTGGCTGCAAGACCAACAGAATGGCAAAGGAAAATAAAAGTGGAGATAGCTGGAATAAGAAAAGTGATGTTGAGAGAAAGAGAGAGTATCGTGTGCAGTTCTGGAATCCACATTATAGGAGGGACGTGATAGCACTGGAGAGGGCGCAGGGGGAAGACTGACTGACCAGGACGTGATAGCACTGGAGAGGGCGCAGGGGGAGACTGACTGACCAGGACGTGATAGCACTGGAGAGGGCGCAGGGGGAGACTGACTGACCAGGACGTGATAGCACTGGAGAGGGTGCAGAGGGAGATTTACCAGCATGTTGCCTGGAGGTGTTTCCCTCAGCAGGGGAAACTGAGATATGTAAAATTATGGGGAGTATAGATAAAGTAGAGAGGAAAAAATGTTTCCCCTTGATGACAAGGGTGTGGAGCATAGATTTAAGGCAGGGGACAGAGGTATACAAAATAGGATTACAATAATTTGGCAGTAGTTTTTTTACTGGCACAGACTGAATGGGCTGAAGGGCCTTTTTCATTGCGGCAGAACATAAACTATGGAACCAGAAAAGTACAGCACAGGAACACACCATGTCTGTGCCAATTATGATGCCATTCTAAACTAATCCCATCAGCCTGCACATGGTCCATATCTCTCTAATCCCTGCCTGTTCATTTTTCTGTCTAAGTGCCTCTTAAACATAGAGATTCTATGATGGTGTGAGACAGAGTGTGAGAGAGAGAGAGAGAGAGAGAGACAGACAGAGTGTGAGAGAGAGAGAGAGAGAGAGACAGACAGAGTGTGAGAGAGAGAGACAGAACGAGGTTCCACATGGTAGGCTGCTCTGGAAGGTTACATCACATGGAATCCAGGGAGAGCAGGCAAATTGGATACACAATTGGCTCAATGGTAGGAAGCAGAGAGTAA
>NC_063334.1:25601739-25617139 GCF_021869965.1 Rhincodon typus
TGGGGAACCTTATCAAACGCTTTACTGAAATCCATATACACCACATCAACCGCTTTACCCTCATCCACCTGTTTGGTCACCTTCTCAAAGAACTCAATAAGGTTTGTGAGGCACGACCTACCCTTCACAAAACCGTGTTGACTATCCCTAATCAAATTATTCCTTTCTGGATGATTATAAATCCTATCTCTTATAATCCTTTCCAACACTTTACCCACAACCGAAGTAAGGCTCACTGGTCTATAATTACCAGGGTTGTCTCTACTCCCCTTCTTGAACAAGGGGACAACATTTGCCAGTCTCCTGGCACTATTCCTGTAGACAATGACGACATAAAGATCAAAGCCAAAGGCTCTATAATCTCCTCTCTAGCTTCCCAGAGAATCCTAGGATAAATCCCATCCGGCCCAGGGGACTTGTCTATTTTCACACCTTCCAGAATTGCTAACACCTCCTCCTTATGAACCTCAATCCCGTCTAGTCTAATAGCCTCTATCTCAGTATTCTCCTCGACAACATTGTCTTTTTCCTGTGTGAATACTGAGGAAAAATATTCATTTAGCGCTTCTCCTATCTCTTCGGACTCCAAGCACAACTTCCCACTACTGTCCTTGACTGGCCCTAATCAGAATTACTGAATTAATTTTGTGTGAGAAATACATGTGATAATTGCAGACAGCAAGATTCCACAAATAGCAACACCTTTCTACAGGAGCAATATGGACTATAACAAAGGTTCAGTTTGGGGCACTGGACAAATCAGAAATGTACCCTAACTCTCCAGTCTGGAATGTTTGGAACCAAATCATTTCTGGATTACAGAATGACATTAGAATTCCTGACCATGGAAAGCACCATAGATTTGAACCATAAAACAAGGCAACAAAAATTGTTTTAATTATCCAAACACAGTATCCTCCACTTTTTCCACTCACCAAGTACTGCACTAAAATGATGCCATGAGTTGCCTAGATCTGCTCAAAAAAAATTTCAGACATCTGATGTTTCCAAACAATAGATTTCAGAACTGGAGTTTACAGTGCATGATGGATGACATCAAAATTAGTGGTATAATTGACAATGAAGGTTATCTAAAATTACAAAGAGATCTTGATCAATTGGGCCAATGGGCTGAGGAGTGGCAGACAGAGATTAATTTGGATAAGTGTGAGGAATTACATTTTGGCAAAACAAACAAAGGCAAGACTTATACAGTTAATGGTAGGCCCCTGGGTAGAGTTGTCAAACAGAGAGACCTAGGGGTTCAGGTGCATAGTTCTTTGAACGTTGTATCCCAGGTAGACAGGTCGTTAAGAAGACATTTAGCTTCATTGCTCAGAAGATCAAATATAGGCATTGAGACGCCACGATAAGGTTGTAGAGGACACTGGTGAGGCCATTTTTGAAGTACTGTGTACAATTCTGGTCGCCCTGCTATAGGAAGAATATCATTATATTTGAAGAGAGGGTTCAGAAAAGATTTACCAGGCTGTTGTTGGGCCTAGAGGGTTTGAGTTATAAGGAAAGGCTGGATAGGCCTGGGACTTTTTTCACTGGAGCATAGGAGATTGAGGAGTGACCTTATAAAGGTTTATAAAATCATGAGTGGCATTGATAAAGTGACTAGCAAATGTCTTTTCCTTAGGGCAGTGAGTTCAAAACTAGGGAACATATTTTAAAGGCGAGAGGAGAAAGATTTGAAAGGGGGACCTGAGGGTGGTTAGTGCGTGCAATAAACTGCCAGATAAAGTGGCAAACACATTTGGATAGGTACATGGATAGGAAAGGTTTAGAGGGATATGGACCAAATGCAGGCAAGTGGGACTAGTTTAGTTTGGGAAACTTGGTCAGTGTGGATGAGCTGGATAGAAGGATCTGTTTCCATGCTGTACAACTCTGTAATGAATGGCAGAGCAGACTCAAAGGGCTGAGTGGCCTACCCTTCCTCTGTTCCATGTAAATCTGTGCTGGTGTTTGTTTCCTCATTACTCGAACTGAGCCCACTCTTCACTTTCCATATGTTTTCATTTCAGACTGAACTGAGGCCCCAGTTGCTGCCTTGTGTGGATGTAAAAGATGTCATGATGCTTTTGGAGGATGAGCAGGAGAATTCGCACTGGTATTCTAGTCACCATTTATCCGTCAACCAACAGATTATCAACTTATTGTCACTTTGTTTCTGGGAGCTTGCTTTTTGTGCAAATTGCAGCTGTTTTCTAGGTTTCATAGAATTTGCACATCCAAAATTATTTAAAGTGCATTAGTTGTGATCATCCAACTCAACAGCCTGTTCTCCCCAACAATATCATTTGAACCTTTTAGCCCCAAGTTCTATCTCTAACTCCTTCTTGAAATCAGAGAACGTTTTGGCCCTTTCTGCTTTCCCTGGCAGCAAATTAGGGGAGGCAATGGCCTAGTGGTATTATTGCTACACTATTAATTCAGAAACTCAGCTAATGCTCTGGGGATCCGGGTTCAAATCCCACCAAGGCAGATCGTGGAATTTGATTTCAGCAAGAAATTCTGGAATTAAGAATCTAATGATGACAATGAAACCATTACCAATTATCATTAAAAACCCATCTGGTTCTCTGATGTCCTGTGGGGAAGCAAATCTGTCACCCACACTTGGTCTGGCCTACATGTTGACTCCAGGCCCACAGCAATGTGGCTGACTCTTAACTGTCCTCTGGGCAATTAGAGATGGGCAACAAATGGTGGCCTAGCCAGCTACACCCACATCCTGTGAATGATTTTTTAAAAATTTCCACAGGCTCACCACTCTCTGGGTGAAGAAATTTCTTACCGCAGTCCTAAATGGTTTAGCCCATATCCTTAGACTACGGCTCCAGGTTTGGGACTTTCTACCTCAAGAGTATTCTTCCTGCAAACGACCCTGTCTAGTTGTTAGGATTTTATACATTTTTATGAGGTACCCCATATTCTTCTGAACTGCAGCAAATATAATCTAAGGGAATCAACCTCTCCTACATCAGTCCCACCATCCAAGGAAATCAGCCTGGTAAACCTTCACTGCACTGAGTCAATAGCAAAAATATCCTTCTTCTAATAAGGAGACAGAAACTGCCCACAATCTTCTAGGTGTAGTTTCACTAAGGCCCTGTATAATCGCAGCAATACTTCTGTGCTCGTATACTTGAATCCTCTTGTAAAGAACTGCCAAACTAATTTGCAAATCTTAGGAAAAAAGTGCGCACATTTCCCAGCAGTTATTAAAGCCTGCTTGTAAACTGCACACTCCCATACATACTAAAACCAATTTCAATTGTACAGTCACTCAGTGGGCATAGAACGCTCTTGTCTGAGTCAGGAGGCTGTAAATTCAAGCCCTTGTCCAGAGACTCGAACACAAACATATTTGGGACTAATATTCATCACTCTCAATGATTACAAAAAAAATAGTCGAACAACTTGCTGTTTGTGGGATCTTGCTGCCGTAGTGTTTAGTCATTGCTAGCAGGGAGTGAGCTTTCAAAATTGCTAAAAGCATTGACTGGCTGTTGATCTGAGGATGTTAAGAGGCGCTATCGAAATGTCAGTTTCTCTCCTTCAGTGAGATTAGTCGGTAATGATAGGCAGTTTTGTCACTGTCGCCCAATACCTCAGGTTGCGGAGCTCAGTCCTCAATACTCGAATCTGGCGCTGTAACCATTCGCCCTCCAACCCTGTCACCGAACGACGACCATTAACCTCCATCCTGCAGCCAGCGGACCGCCCCACGTGACCACCACAGTCCACGTGTGGCTCACCACGTGACCTAGCCGCGCCTGCGCTTTGAGCAGAACGCCATCCCGTTGCCGCAACGACGGTCCCCCTGTTAGAGGCAAAAAAAAACTGCAGATGCTGGAATCCAAGGTAAACAAAACAGGAGGCTGGAAGAACACAGCAGGCCGGGCAGCATCTGGTGGAAAGGAGCAGTCAACGTTTCGGGTATTACCTTTCTTCAGGACTATCCTCTGCTCATCTCTTCAGTGTGGATCAGTGGTGACAAGTTTTTCATCAAATATCAGTGAGTCCTAACCACCTGCCTAAAGGGATGTCACTGAAACCAAAACAAAAGGAAATCAAGCAATCAAATTCAAATGTCAGTCAGGGCGATGGGGCTCACTGTTCCTCTAACTTCCTGCTTAGCTCAATGATGTATTTGGTGCTTAATTTATTGGAGAAGCAATAACAGCGTTTGGAGAAAACCAACTGGACAGAGCTGCCTAGTGACGACATAGTTCAGTGATCTCTGGAGTTACCTTTGATAAAACAAATGATTGAGGTAAAAGGATTTTTTAACCTACAACATGAAACACATTGTTGTCAGATCCAGAGGGAACACCCGACTATTGCAATGGTCGTTCACTCATCCAAAATCTTACTGCCTATATCCTAATTCGCACCAAATTCTATTCACTCATGTGTTTGCTGTTCTACCGTTGTTCCCAGTCTGCAATATTGCAATTCTAAAATGCTCTTTAAAAAGCTCTTCAAAAACATGATTGTCCTCACTCATTTTTTACCTCTGCAACATCCTATAACCTTCTGAAATCTCTGTGTTCCTCCAATACTGGTATTTCCCCAGTGTTAATCATTCCAATATTGGTGGCTGTGCTTTCAGCTGCCTAGGCTTCAAGATCTGCAATTCTCTCCCTAAATAATTCCTATTTCACTTTCCTCCTTCTGCGTAAAATCTATTTGCCAATGCTTTTGGTCCTGCCTCATGTGACTTGGTGTCAAATTCTGTTTGATAACACTGCTATCGAGCAATTTGTAAAATCTAAACATAGTGCAAGCATTCTTCTTGAGTTCTTGCTAAATGCATCACAATCTCCAGCATGGATTCAGACCAGCCATCCAAATAGCTCATCCATCCCCAAGGAGTCCAATTTGCAGTTTCAAGATGCACCTTTACATGCTGGATTCTGGAGCTATAGATTGTGACAGTAGAGGCTCCAATTTCTTTTGATCACATGGCCCTTCCTTGACCATTATGCCTTGGAGTGGGACCTGAACTTGAACTAGTCACACACTCTTTCAAACACCCAATTCTCCATAAACTTTACTGCACTCCCTGTCTTCCTGTTCTAAATGTTCCCCACCCTCTTCTTGAATTAAATCTGAGTTATTCATCCACTCTTCCTTTACATGAAAATTGTTTTCCTTGCATCTTTCAACTCCACCTTCCCAGTTATCTTAAATGCTTTTTAACTTCCCAGACCTCATCACCCCAATTTCCTACCAGCTAAATTGCAATACTTACCTTCACATGTACCAACACTCCTTTACAACTCCCAACGGCTACAAAATCCAGCTTTTACAACATAGTTCCTATTTTGCATCGGAAATAGTGAAGTCTGAAAAAATGTCCAAGTTGCCTGGCTCACTCCATCTTTTCCCCCAAATACCTGAACATTCGTCCTCTTCAAATATAGGTACATGTGAATTGCCTTTGAAATATTCCATAGAATCTGCTTCCACCATCCATTCGTGTGTGCAATGTTAACAACTCCCTGTGAAAGCTGTTTATTTTCAGGATCTCTAGTTTGAATTCAGCCCAGACTGGCTTGATAACTAAGAAAAATATGCTATCTGGCATACTCACATAGGAACCTAGGAAGCCATCTTGATTCCAGAGCCTGTTTCATTATTCAATGTGATCATGGCTGATCCATGGCCAAACCCTAAATATCCATTTTGTCTCCATATCTCCTGATTCCTTTAGTTAGAAAAAATCTATCAATCACAATTATAATTAAAAATTGATTTAGCACCTATCATTGTTTGTGGAAGAGAATTCAAAAATCTACCGTAATGTTTCTTAATGTTAATTCTGAAAGTTCTGGCATTACATTTTAGATTATGCACCTTAGTCCAAGACACCCTACTGAGCGGAAATTGTTTCCAAATTCTGGTGTTACAGCGGTTTTTACAGTGTTTATCTGATAAGTATAGTTGCCTCCTTGATAAAAGCTGTCCAGTTTTTCTTCCATTCTTACATGAGCTATAAGCATCATGGACAAGGCTGGCATTTGTTGCCTGTCCCTATTTTCCCCTCAACTGAGTGCCCCTTTAGGTCATTTTGGAGGACAATTAAGAGTCAGCAACATTGCTGTGGGTCTGGCGTCACATGGAGGCCGGGTACAGTAAGGATAGAAGATTTCCTGCCTGAAAGGCAATAGTGAACCAGATGGGTTTTAATGACAATCATCTATGGTCACCATTAGATTAACTTTTAATTGCAGATTTTATAGAATTCAAATTTCATCATATGGTCTGCTAGGAATCAAATCCTTGTCCCCAGAACATTAGCGTCGGTCACAAGTCTGGTGACATTACTGTTACTCCACTGCCTTCCCAAATGCTAAGTCATTCTAATTTATAAATAATCTCTTGAAGAAAGTGTAGACCTTTGATGGACGAAGGCTGCTATTTTAATGTTCTAGTAGAAAGTGCTATTTAATTGTTAGGTCAAAGACCCTTGTACTGGTGGAGAGTAAAGTGTGTTTTGTGTCTAATCATTGTTACGGTTGAGAACGGGACTCCTTTTTCTAATAAAGAAAAAGGTGAGAGGTGAACTGATAGAGGTCCTTAAAGTTGTGAAGAGTTTGATAGGATAGACATAGAAAAAAATGCTTCCACCTCTGGGCAAGACCAGAACTAGTTTCTAAGGTAAATTTAGTAATAATAAATCCAATAATAAGTTTAGGAGAAGTTTCTTCACCCAGAAAGTAGTGACAGTGTGGATCATGTTAAAACAGGGAATGGTCAATGTAAATAGAATAGAATAGAATAGAGTAGATGCTTTCAACGACATACAGATAGGATGAAATAATAGGGTGGAAGAAAGCTCAAATAGTGCAAAAATGCTGGAATGGATCAGTTGGACCAAAATGGCCCTTTTCTGTGCTGTAACTTCTTCGTAATAGCATAATGCTTTGAAGATGACTAGAATACAAGATGCCATCTTCCAGGCATAAGAATCTCTTGACTTGTTGTGCATCAAATTCAAGTAATAAAATTTAAACAGAAACCTGTCATTACAGATTACACATTGAATAGACACTGGTACCAATTGTTTTTGTTCTCACATACACCTCTGGAGGGAGCTACAATACTGCTAATAAAGTGGAATTATTCAGCGTTTTACAATAGACACTTGAATTAAGAGTGTTTTAGACCTGTAAGTTAAAATCACAGTAGTTTTACCAGATCATAGGGCTGCTGTCTCTTTAGACAGAGATGACAGATGGTGGTTTAACTTGAGGGTCACCATACTTAAGGCAAGGGGAGAGGTTGAGCAGAGGAATACCTCATGATAACCTCAGCCAATGTGGGAGGAGCTGGACACGTAAATGACAGGAGAAATGTTTCACTAAAATGTTGCTATATGCATTGTGTAGAAAAGTGAACAATTTAAATGCCACAGTTCTGCTAAATGTTTTTCAAATATCCTGTTGGGAGCTAAATAAATAAGATTCCATTTCTGCAGTGCATTGTATGACCTCAGGATGTCCCAAAACATTTCATAGCCAATGAAAAACTTTTGAGTTGTGGAAATGCAGCATGTAAATTGCACACAGCGTGATCCCATAAACCAGTGAAATGAAGATTGTTTTGGAGATTAATGTTTGTTGAAGGACAAGAAGAACTTTCCTGCTCTTCATGAAATAATACCATTGATCTTTATGCCCACCTTGGAAAACAGACAGAAATTAGATTTAATGTCTCATCCATCCCTGCAATGAATATTTAATATCATAGTGGGTGTGCCAGCTTCAATTTTGAGCTCAAGTCTCTGGGGTGGAAATTGAATACATAACCTTCTGACTCAAACATGAGTGTGTTACCCACAACTGGTATTGACATTTTTTCCCCTTTACTAATGATATAGGAAAGTTACCAAGGGGCTGAATCTTAACTTTTTTTTGGCGAAGTCCAAGTTTTGTGGAGGGATTTCCACCGCAAAGCGTAATGAATTTCCTCACGATATCTCACCAATCCGTCTCATTAACAACATGTCCTGTCCCATCTGTCCCTCAAGACTGATTCCCGCCCCATCTTATAGCTCCAACCCCAGAACAATTTGCACTCAGCGGATATCCTCCAAAATGCTGTCATCCTCTGTGGTTGTGCCATCTTTTCAAGTTCATTCTGCACCCAAATGAGCACTGGCATTCCAAAACTGCTCTGCTCATTGAAGGAGAGAATCTGGAGGTGGAGGAGAAGGGGAGGATGGCACTGCAATACTTTTACAGGACTTGGAGGTCTTGTCTGAGGACCTGGAGGACTGACAGAGGTGGTCATGACACCAGAAGCTCGCATCCTGGTTCAAGGTCACCATCCAAGTCAGTGCCATTTCCACAGTGCAGAGGAACTGCCAGCAGTACCTTCTCCATTGTACTAGGGTAAGTGCTACACTTCTGTCTGCCATCTCACGCCTACTCTATCTCTGCAACTGTACCCATCTGCCACCAATACTCATGCTTTACTACTCTCACTGTTGCCTGCAACATCTTCCCTCACTCAGTCTCACAACACCCTTATCCCTCCTCACTAATAACCTTGTGTGGCATCTATTCTGCCTCCCAACTCCTTCAGAATACCTCACCACCTTTAACCCATCTGCACCAGCACTAACAGCCATGCCAACTACTTTCATCTCTCTAAATACCTGCATTTCTCCCATTACAGGAGAAGAAAGCCTCTAACAGGGCATAGAAAATCTGTACAGGTGGAAGCATATCTGACATTAGGGCCCTCACCTCAGACAAGGAGAGAATTCTGGCCTTTGCAGGATAAGATGGGACTGGTCCTGTACAAGTGCCGAGATGTCCATGTCCTACCAACTGAGTAAGCATCACTCTTTATTCAACCGTTTCTCTCCCATTAATTTCACAGTCAGTGTTATTCATTGCACACCACATCTAGCCACTGGCTATGACACCTTCTCCTTCTTTTGGCTTGCAGTAACCAGATTGCATGTCTACATCTTCCTGAAATGCCATCTCCTCAACTTCTGTGGAAATGAGTACCAAGACCTCAGAGGAAGCATCGGCAAAGCTGCCTCCTGCATCCCTCATCATCTCAGGTACTGACACTGTTGAGATGATGGAATCTCCAACTAATGGGGGAATATCAAACATGGTTACAGAAGGAGGGGACATTCACTTAAAACTGAGGTGCAAAGAAATTTCTTCTCTTAGAGGGTCATGAATGTCTGGATTTATCTAGCCCTGGGAGTTCTAGAGGATAGATCACTGAAAGTATTTACAGAAGACATAGATAGATTTTTGAGATATTGAAGAGGTGAGGGTTTCAAGAAGCCAGCATCAAAAAGCTGACATGACTACAACTCCATTATCAGCTGAGCATCTCACTGTGACAGCTCTGCAGCTGGCCGAGATGGAATGCTCCAAGCCACAGGTATGCAGATGACTCCTGGAGACTAGGTACCTGTTCAGCCTCAGTCAGGAGATGACCCTATGGTGTCAGCAATCAGGGACCTCGTTCACATGAATAGGTAGGAACAGGTGTGGAAGTCAGAGATGTGGGATGCAATGGTTCTCATGGCCCAGAAGGTGCAGCAGAGCAGTGAATCATGTGACCATCTGGCTGCCTCCATACATAGGTTAGCATCTGCCATGGAGCACAAGGTCCAGCTCCCTCAGGTCTGCAAGAGAGCTGTACACACCTACACCCAGGACAAGAGGACAGGGAATCTGGTGCTCCAAGCACCCCCTCCTCACAACGAGGAAAGCACCACAGTCAGAGGGGAAACCACACAGAACTTCAGAAGTCTCCTGCCATGCACTTCAGAGGTGGCCAGGCCCTCCATCTCCATCTTGCCTGCCACCCTTGACCCTTGGAAGCAAGCACTCAGTAGGGTCAACTTGCATCTGGCACAAAGACCTTTGTTGTGTCTGTCTTTTCCAGATGCCAGTGCCCCCAGGGTTGGCCGAGCAAACCTACAGGCCCAATGGGTTCCACTGAGCAGACTCCCTCCCCAACTCAGGAACCAGATATACTATAATGAAAGGAAGAGGAGGAAAAAACACATCATGGGAACTTTGGTGGAACTGGTGACATTATTTTGCACTTTATTTATAAAGGGAACTGCTTTCACCTTATATTTTGTCTCTCTGTGTAGCCCCAAATGACATTGTTTCAGCATGAGGCATAACGTTTTGGCCATAAACAATGTATCATGCATGGGGTGAGATCCTGCTGTAGCATCTGCGAGCTTGAAGAAAAAGGCTTTTACAGGGCCATGGGTGCTGCTCACACTTTTGGCCCATATCCTATAACATCCCTATTCTTTCACAGTCTCTGTGACTAAAAGTGTTAGTCAGCGATGGCTGTGGCGAGAAGCCGTAGGGCACACAGAGGGCCAAATACTTTAGGATGACCAGGGATTACAGGCCTCACAGGACTGTGCCCTGCGTAGTGCATGGGCTTGTGTGTAATTTTCTTTAAAAGTCCTATTATCAGCAGGCCCTTCAGGTCCTGCCCTCCCAGTTCGAGTGTGGTTGCAGCTATTTTCTTCCCCATCCAAATTCCAGCACAATCGAAGGTGACAATGAATGCTCTTCAGACATTGGTTTACTGCCTCCTCCTTATGCTGGTGAGCCTCTGACCATCTCAGTCCCTTTCCAGGTTTCCTTTTCACATCTGTCCACTTAACCGGTTTGCATGAGCTGCAACTGCCCACCTTTCTCACCCAGCCCCTGTAATATGAGGTAACCATGCCAACTGTGAACATACACTGACCACCCACCCCCAACTATCCCATCTCTTGAAGCCAGGGTGCACCTGACCTGAGCCCTCCTGCATGACTCCCTTCCCACATGTTTTATCATATTCACCCATTTGCAGATACTGTTGTTTCCTCTTCATATTTGTCACTCCCCTTCCTACTAAAAATAGCTTGCCAAGTCTCTATTTCACAGCAGCAGCTCCCCTTGTCCCTCTCCTCCAACCCTTTTCACTTTAGTTTCTTTGGACAGATCCGACGGACTGACAATGGCCCATCCCTTGAGTGGCCTAATCGGACAGCCCTGGATGAGATAACAAGGTGTAGAGCTGGATGAACACAGCAGGCCAAGCAGCATCAGAGGAGCAGGAAGGCTGACGTTTCCGGCCTAGACCCTTCTGAAGAAGGGTCTGCTCCTCTGATGCTGCTTGGCCTGCTGTGTTCATCCAGGTCTACACCTTGATATCTCAGATTCTCCAGCATCTGCAGTTCCTGCTAGCCCTGGATGAGAAATGCCCAGGTCCGTGACCAGTGGCTGCACATTTCGCCGACCATATTAGGCCTACTCCCTGACTGGTCACTATGGAGCCACAGGAGTGACCATGACCACTTGCTGGATGGCAGAGACAGGGACCCCATGACAGTCTGAGCAATGTAGACAAACAGGAGGCTGGAAGAATACAGCAAGCCAGGCAGCATCTGGAGGAAAGGAGAAGTCAACGTTTTGTGTATTACCTTCTTCAGAACTGGATGTGGGGTTAGGGGGAGCTGCAGATAAAAAGAAGGGTGGGGTAGCAGAATGATGGTGATAGGTGGACAGTGGTAGTAGGTATGACCTGGGTGGTCGATGGGAGGGATGAATCCAGTTGGTGGCTGGAATGGAGGGTCAGAAGGTGGAATGGAAGGGAGGAGTTGGGGCTGGAAAGGGAGCCAGGGGATGGGTGGGAAGGTTATTTGAAATTGGAGAACTCAATGTTGAGTCCTCTGGGCTGTAGGGTGCCGAGGCGGAAGATAAGGTGTTGTTCTTCAAATTTGTGTTCCGAGTCACTGCGACACTGGAGGAGGCCGCTGACGGACATGTCGGAGGTGGAGTGGGGGGATGGGGGGGTGGGGGTGTGGGTAGTTGAAATGGCCGGTGACCGGGAGGTTGGGCTGGCCATTACAGCCAGGTGAAGATGCTCGGTGAAACAGTCACCTAGTCTATGTTTGGCCTCACCGACGTAGAGAACACCACATCAGGAGGGCCGGGTGCAGGAGACTAGTTGGAGTTGATGCAGGTGAATCTCTGTCTCACCTGGAAGGACTGTTTAGGGCCCTGGATGGAGGTGAGGGAGGTGGTGTATGGGCAGATGTTGTATCTTTTACAGTCTGAGCAATGCTTGACCATGACGAATCCACTGGACTGGTATAGGAGGCTGCTCTAGACTAGTGATGGGACCCTTTGACTGATGGGTCACTTCATGGATTTTTGTGAGGAGTATTCCCCTAAGACTTTAAGACATGGTTGACTGCTTGCTGCACAGGCAGAGTGTTTGCCACATCAGCTGTTGGCACATGATAAGATAAGATTGATGTAGCACACTGCCATACAGGAAGGTTTATGCCACCGTGACTGAGGACTGCTGACCAGAAAGGCAAGCTGCTACTAGTGTGATTATACTCAATGGTACAGTAAGGCAAGGCAGGGATGTTGCGAGTATGCAGGTAGGTACTGAGGTGAGTAAGCTCTAAAAGATCAAGCAAACAGCCCTTAGATACAGAATGGTCCAAGCAGTGAGCTGAGTCCCTGTTAATGCGCATTAAGTATCTCTTCTGCAGACTTTCAATGCAAGCTATTGGTGCAACCTGCAATGCAAGCCTTTACTTCAAGAGTGCACTGCCAGTGTATTGGAGAGGAGCCATGATGATCGTGAAAAGTTGCCAAATGCCAATGTACGTGGAGGAGGGATTCATGTGACTGTTGCCTATAGATCATGCCATAAGATATTTGGTGCTGAGCAACATGGAGGTTGCTTAGAGCAAGCAGTGAGTTGAATCCTGCTCTGGTTTCCTTGACGAATTTTCCCAATGTCTAGCTTGTTTAGCATATTTGGTAAAATAGAAAGTTGAATATTAAATTGATTTACTATTGATGTGAGTTGGCCATTTACAAGGCATTTAACAAGAAAAGAATCCCTCTTAGTTGGCACCTCAAGTTGACCATATCGCTTGTCAAAAGTGTGAAAGATGCAGTGACATTCTTCCAATAACAGGATATGCCTCGCTGCAACTCTTGTCCAGTTCTGCTACACATTTCATTTAAGGCTGAGATAGATTTTTGATCAGTAGGGGAATCAAGGATTTTGGAAAAAACCCAGTAAATGGACGTGAGGCATGTCACATCAGCCATGATCCTTTTGAATGGTGGAGCAGGCTTGAGGGGCTGAATGACCTACTCCTGTACCTTTCTGTTATGTCTTATTGTCTTATCTCAGCACAACCCAAGTCACCCAGACCCCTACAAATTTTGCTCCAAGTTTTATTTTTCTAACAATGAATGGGGAAATTTCATCGAGGTCACTTTTGACTTTTAGAGCTGAGTGCATTAGTGGGCTGTTTGTCCCATGATGTACAGTCCCATTGATCTTGAAGCGACATTATTGTTTAAATTTGGCAGGTAAGTATTGAAGGCTATGTAGTAGGTGCTGCAAACATAACTCATGCAATTTAGACCTCACAGTCAAGTCAAGGTTGTCATCTGCAAGAGAGGTTCCCAAGGTGTCGGCAACCATTAGGATGTTTTGGGATCCTGGGATAGCATCAGTTCCTTTCTTCCCTTGCAGATCCTTTTCACCCTTTGCAGAACTTCTATTCCCTTTCCAGACCCTGACTTTCTTTTCCAGTCCCTCACACCGTGTTCCACTGCCTCTTCTTCCTTTCAAGCAGCTCTTCCTCCCTTTGCAATCCACTTCCCCTTTCAGGACCTTTCCACATTTTGCAGATTCTTCCCTCCCTTTGCAGACCTCATATCCCTATCCATTCCTTTACTTACCTTTCAAGCCTTTCCCCACCCCTTCCCATTGGAGTTCCTCTCTCCCCACCTTGCAGACTGTCTTCCCCATCCCCACTTCGCCACAGACATCAGGCAGTCAACCTCACCCCATAGCCTCAATCCTCAGCCTTGGCCTTGAACTCACCCTTGGGCTCATTGGCTTTTCTGCTTAGCCTCATTGCCCTGCCTGGCAGTCTCACTTCCTATTAACAGCAAGCACGTGAGAGAACCCCTTATGTTTGAAGGGATAGTTCCTTCCATTCTAGTTACAGGAGTGACTTTTCTCTGATTGGTCACTTCCATGAGTGAATTTTCTTGGGCAGATCTGCCCATCACCCCATGTATTTTGAATGCTGGTCCTCATTCACAATAAGTCACGTCTGTTCACCTATCAACCCCCCGCTATTGTTCCTCAACATTTCAGTTTTAAAATTTTCAGCTTTGTTGTCAAGTCCCTCCATTGACTTGCTCCTCTGGTTTTTTTTAAGAATTCTTGCGGCTCTACAATCCCCCATTATGTTATTACATTCCCAATTTGCCATTCACAGCTGTGCTTGCAGCTGCCTGTGCCCCAATCTCATAGAGTTATAGAGGTCTACAGCACAGAAAAAGGCCCTTCAACCTATCGAGTCTGTGCCGGTCAGAAGAAAAATGACCAGCTAAATATTCTAATTCAGTTTTCCAGCACTTGTCCCTTAGCCTTGTATGCCTTGGCATCCTAAGTGCACATCTAAATACTTTTTAAATGTTATGAGGACTTCTGCCTGTACCACCCTTACAGGCAGTGAGTTCCAGATTTCCATCATTTTGAGGTGAAAACAAAATTTCCTTGCAACCCTTCTAAACCTCCTACTCCTTACCTTAAATCTATACTCCTTAGTCATTGACCCCTTCACCAAGGGGGAAAGTTCCTTCCTTTCTACCTTATCCATGCCTGTCATAATTTCATCCATCTCAATCATGGCCCCATGCCCCCAAGTTTCCTCTGCTCTAAAGAAAACAATCCAGTCTATCTAATCTCTTTTCTTAGCTAAAACTCTGCAATCCAGGCAACATCCTGGTAAATCACCTCTGTACCCTTTTCCTTCCTAAACCTCTCCATCTTTTTCTTCTTCTTTAAGTTCTCATTAGAACCTCAGTATTTGACCAAGCTTTTTATCACATATCTTAATATCTCCTTACGTGGTTTTGTGTCAAATTTTATTTACTAATACATCTGTAAAGCGTACAAGCATTCTTTCTGTGTTAATTGTGCTAGCTTTATAAACGTACATTGTGTGGTTAGACCCAGAGAGAGCACTCCTTCCTTCCAATATCTCTAACCAAAAATAACAATTTGGCGCTATCATTGTAGGGCCCTGACTTCCACATTAAAATAAATATGTCACCTGAAACAAGCTTACACAGGATAATAAGTCAAATTATTGCATGTTGAGGCCTTTACAGCCCCATTAATGTCAAGTAGAAGCAATAATAACAAACTATGAGATAGTCGGAACTGCCAATGCTGGAGAATCTGAGATAACAAGGTGTAGACTTGGATGAACACAGCAGGCCAAGCAGCATCAGAGGAGCAGGAAAGCTGACGTTTTGGGCCTAGACCCTTCTTC
>NC_063334.1:25617539-25672466 GCF_021869965.1 Rhincodon typus
ACACCTTGTTATCTCTAATAACCAAATCATATCTGTCAGAAAAAAAAATGAAAGAGCATACTGAAGTCAGTTGTTCATCAGAAGTGAGAAAATTTTTGCAATTCCTGCTCGGAAAATATTAATTTGGAATCAATTTATACCTTTGAGCTGCATTTAAGAGCTGCATCACAATTAGAAACTTAAAAGATGATTATATATCAGTTATACAGTTATTTCCCACTTTAAGGGAAGTCGATTCAATGTCAGCAGATGGTCTTTTCCTCTAGCTTATTGCTGATTTTTAGGAACTAGATATGCATAAATTAGCTACTGTTCTTTCCTGCAATGCAAAAATGATTAGTACTCCTTTGGCTATGAGGGCTATTGGTTTTGGGATATCCTGAGGTCATGAAAGGTTGTTACATAAGAACACTAATTCTTTACATCAACTTACAAGAATTATCCAACCACGCGCCACTGAAAGGACGGAGGAAGTCAGTTCTGTCTGCAAACTTGGAACACTCATTAGAATTTTCAACACACACAGCCTAATCTCATCCTTCCCATATCCAAAGACAGTGGCTGCCCTCACATGCAACAATGAACTTTTAGCAATCAGGGACAGGTTGCTTCATATCAGCACAATGTTATTGATTTGCAGCACATCGTACAGCAAGGCTGAGGCAATTAACTAAACAGTTTGTTTCTGCAGTCAATCTATTGACCACTGATCTGGAACCACCCACTCTCCTTCACAAAATCATGTCGCAGAGGTACATTTTTTTTGTGAATTCTGCTCCTGCTTTAGTTGTGTAGGCATCACAAACTAATATTGCTGTTTCACCAACATTTATATGAATAGCACAAGATCATTCACATTGAGATGGTAGTCCTGATAATGAAAGCTTCTAAATGGAAATAATCTAAAACTGGGGCTGTGACTAATTCCTGTGGCAACTCGTTCCATTATGGGATTGTCCTTGGGAAGAAAGATTGCGCCCGCGCTGTCTCCGAAACAAATGGGTCCAAATTTTCACCATGATGAGCGGCTCTACAATGTAGTGGAAATGCCTGAAATCACCAGTCCATTTCCCAAACATGGCAGTTCCCACCTTTGTGGGGACAGACCTAGAGTCAAGCCAGATGTTATGCAGGGACATTATACAGAAGCAGCTGGGCATCTAATTCATCAATTCCCTCCACTTACATAGGCTTTTACTATCCCTGTTGCATGGAACCAGAGTGTGCACATTAGATCTGATAAAAGCAGGTCTGAGCTCTGGGTTCATTTTGAGAGCCAGGGTACTCCATTGGAGAAGTAAGGTAGTTGTTAGATATGGTCCCATGGCACCTTTTTGATCATAATGCTTTCTACCCAGTGTACCTTGGAACCCAGAAGCCTTTACAGCTAGTTCTGTGTCATCTGGGACAACACCCGATCCTGCCTCCACTCCCCCTCCTGAACCAAAAATGGGAGTTCACGTGGCCATTTTTAATGGTCAGGTTGGCAGAGCCAGGAATTCTCCTGCCTTTGCAACCCTAACCTGGGAATGAAATTCAATGCCATGGTTTGTGAATGGGAACATAAGATAACATCAGAACATAATAGAACATAATAATATAAGAGCATAATGATGGTCCTTCAGCCTCATCAGCCTGCTCTGCCATTTTAGATAATCGATCATTTATCTCAATACCAATTTCCTGTGCTATCAAATCCCTTGATGTCGTTGGTATCTAGAAATCTATAAATATCCAATTTGAAAATACTCAGTGACTGAGCTTCCACAGCCCTCTGAGGTGCAGAATTGTAAAGATGCACAGTCTCTGAGTGAAGAAATTTCTTTTCATCTCAGTCCTAAATCGTTTGACCCTTATTTTGACACTGTGCACCTAGTTCTTGACTCCATGAGCAGGGAAAACATTCTATCTGCATTCTATCTGTTTAAAGAAAATTCTTTCAATGAATTCGCTGCTTGTACTTCTAAATTCAAGAAAATATAGGCCTAGTCTCCTCTGTTTCTCTTCGTTGGACAGTCTTGACATCTGCGTATTAGCTTCCTGAATCTCCATTGTATTCGCTCTATGGAAAAAATATTCTTCCTTAGTTAAGGGACAAGAACTGCACATAGTACTATAGGTCTGGTCTCATCAAGGTTCCAGATGATTGAAGCAAGACTTCTTTACTCCTTTACTCCAGCAATAAAGGCCAACATAATATTTGCTTTCCTAATTGTTTGCAATACCTGCATGTTAGCTTTCAGTGGCTTATGAACAAGGACACCAAGGTCCTTTTGGCCATCACATCTTCCCAATATTACACTGTTTAAGAACTGTTCTGCATCTCTTTTCCTCCTACCAAAGTGGATTTCCTCACATTAATCCACATTATATTCTATCTGCCATGTTGTTATTCATTCACTTGTTCTGCCCAAATCCCTTGGAAGCCTCTTTGCGTCTTCCTCACAAACCCCATTTCACTGAGTTTTGTGTCATCTGCAAACTTGGAAATATTTTATTTGATTCCCACATCCAACTAATTGAGATAGATTGTGAATATCTGGGACTGGAACACTGATTATTGCAGTAACCCACAAGTCACAGCCTGCCAGCCTGTGAATTGCCCATTTATTCCCACCCTCCTCAGATGGAAAATGTTTATTTCTGCTAATCAAACATCAATCTATACTAGTATTTTACCCTTTATTTCACATGTGCTAATTTTGTTTACGAAGCTCCTGTATGGGACTTTATCAAAAGTACTCTAAAATATAAATGCAGCACATCCACTGGCTCCTACTTATCTACTCTGCAATACTTCTTCAGAAAATCCAAGCAAGTTTAACAAACACAATTTCTTCTTCATAAATCAAGGTTGATTCCATTCAGTCAGAGCACTTTCTAAGCGCTTCGTTGTCATATACTTTATAAAACATACTTTTAAAAGTTACAGAATCATAGAAATGTTAGTGTAGAAGGAGGCCATTTCGCCCATCATGCCTGTACCAGTTCTTCAAAAGAGCATCATTACCTTCTGCCAGTTTCCTGATTTTCCTCCCTATCCTGTGCATTATTTCTGTCCAATCAATCATCCAATGCTGTCTTGAATGCCCTGATTGATCTGCATCCACCACACTTTGACCTATATACATATCATACTTCTTAATAATAAGGAACAAGTGAGTAGATGGTGGGGATTAACATTTTTAAAGCAAGGTTTGTTTTAAGTAGTGAACTGTTAAACTGATTACTAGTAGAGTTTATCCGTAGTAGGAAGGTTTAAATAATATTTGAAAAGTATTTTGTTAAGGTTTCTTTTCAAGCTGTTGCAAAAGATCAACTGCTAAGTAAAGGTATGCAGTTTTGTTTCAACCCATGAGTATACATGTTATTGAATTTGAATTGAATTGAATTAGCTTTATTGTCACGTGTACTCACATGTACAGTGAAAAGTTTACAAGTTGCCACTTACAGCACCACTCTGGGTACAAAGGTGCCTAGGTACAGATTCTTGGGTGCAAATTGTTAGAGAAATAAAAAGAAAAATAAAGGAATAAGAAGTCCAGCATTGTAGACCTTTAAAAGTACAAAACCACAGTAATATATTAGAAAAATAAAGAAATAAAAAGTTCAGAATAACAGTCCTTCCATGATAGTATAATAAAAGAATTTTAAAAGAGAGAAATTAGTCCATTTCATGGCTCTGGGCTCCAGGACCTGAGTTCCTTGTGGGCCATTCTGTTTATGCAATTGGGAAGGGTTTAAGCTAACTTGAAGAAGTTACAGAAACCAGGTGAAAATATCAGAGAAGAATACCAAAGTGCACAAAATACCGTGAGATGTAGATAGCTCTTGGATAGACAATTAAAAAGTTAATAGGTGAGGTCAGATTCAGGGAGAAAGCAATAGAAACGTAGAAACATAGAACATAGATGCAGAAGAAGGCCATTAGGCCCTTCGAGCCTGCTCTGTCAGTCTTCACGATCATGGTTGATTGTCCAACTCAATAGCCTAATCTTGCTTTCTCCCCATAACCTTTGATCCCGTTCGCCCAATGTTCAATGTTTTGGTATCAACTACTTCCTGTGGTAATGAATTCCACAGGCTCACACCCTTTATGTGAAGAAATTTCTCCTCACCTCCGTCCTAAACGGTCTACCCCGAATACTCAGACTGTGACCCCTGATTCTGGACACACCCACCATCGGGAACATTCTCCCTGCAAATACCCTGTCCAGTCCTATTGGAATTTTATATGTCTCTATGAGATCCCCCTCATTCGTCTGAACTCTAGCGAAAACAATCCCAATCTAGTCAATCTCTCCTCATATGTCAGACCCACCATCACGAATCAGCCTGGTAAACCTTTGCTGCACTCCCTCGAGAACAAAAAGATCCTTCCTCAGAAAAGGAGAACAAAATTGCACGCAATTTTCTAGATGTGGCCACATCAAGGCCCTGTATAACTACAACAACATATCCCTGCTCCTGTATTCAAAACCTCTCACAATGAAGGCCAACATACTATTTGCCTTCTTTACCGCCTGCTGTACCTGCATGCTTACCTTCAGCAACTGATGCTCAAGGACGCTCAGGTCTGCTGCACACTCCCCTCTCCCAATTTACAGCCATTCAGGTAGTAATCTGCCTTCTTATTTTTGCTTCTGAAGTGAATAATCTCACATTTAGCCAAAGTATACTGTTTCTACCATTGATTTGCCCACTCACGCAACCTGTCAAGATCATGCTGAAGGATCTCTGCATCCTCGTCACAGTTCACCCTTCCATCCAACTTGGTATCATCTGCAAACTTGGAGATGTTACATTTTGTTCCCTCATCCAAATCATTAATATATATTGCGAATAGCTAAGGTTCCAGCACCGATCCCTGTGGCACCCCACTAGTTACTGCCTGCCAATTTGAAAAGGGCACATTAATTCCTACTCTTTGTTTCCTCTCTGCCAATCAGTTTCCTATCCATCTCAATACACTTCCCCCAATCCCATGCGCTTTAATCTTGCACATGAATCTCTTATGTGGGACTTTATCAAACGCTTTCTGAAAGTCCAAACATACTACATCAACTGGCTTCCCCTTATCAACTCTACTAGTTACATCTTCACAGAATTCCAACAGATTTGTCATGCATGATTTCCCTTTCATAAATCCACGCTGATCCTGCCACTGCTTTCTAAATGCTCTGCTATAAAATCATTGACAATGGATTCGAGAATTTCCCCACTACCAATGTTAGGCTCACAGGTCGATAATTCCCTGTCTTCTCTCCACCTCCCTTTTTGAATATTGGAGTGACATTAGTCACCCTCCAATCTGCAGGGACTGTTCTAGAGCCTATAGAATCCTGGAAGATGACCACCAATGCATCCACTATTTCTAGAGCTACTTCCTTAAGTACTCTGAGATGTAGATTATCAAGACCTGGGGAGTTATCAGCCTTCAATCCCAACAATTTTCCCAGCACTATTTCTCTAATAATATTGATCTCCCTCAGTTCTTCTCTCTCATTAAATCTTGCATCCTCCAACAATTCTGGTATTTGATTTGTGCCCTCTTTTGTGAAGACAAAACCAAAGTATGTATTCAGTTCCTCAGCCATTTCTTTGTCCCTTGTTATGTATTCCCCCATTTCTGTCTGTAGGGGACCTACATTTGTCTTTACCAATCTCCTTCTCTTCACGTACCTATAGAAACTCACCATCAATCTTTGTGTTCCCTGCAAGTTTACTTTTGTACACTATTTTCCCCTTCTTAATCAAAGTCTAAATATTTAGTATGCAAGGTCTTCAGGAACCTGGAACAACCTTGTGATAATATCATGGGGCTGCACATCACTGCATAAATAGCACAGTCTGGGTGGAGTTAGAGCAAACTATATTACATCACTGCATCAGATTACACTAGATTAAAATTTTAATGAGCCTTGAGAACACATGGACATGAACTTCAGAGAACTTTAAGAACACATCGACACACAAAGAAGGTAGATCAATCCTTCTCTAATGTAATTATGGGCTGAATTTTCTGAGCCCTGAATGAAATAGGCAACGGCAATTTTGTTGGAGAAAAATAAGATTCTAAACTTTTAGTGAAGAAAAATCCCATTTGCAAACAAGTTTGAATGGTGTGTTCAAGAATCCCATATAGGGGATTACCTGGTAGGGAAATACCTATTTGAATTTACGTTTTGTTCATGTTTAATCTCACCTAATTGATACGCAGTTTCCTATTCTCTCATATTCCGGACAAACAATTCCTGACATGGAAGTCAGAGCAGGTACCTGGCAATGTCAGCTCATTGCCTGCTCTTCTGGCCCTCCAGCTTGGACAGCTGTCCCTAACATCTCAGAGTACACTCCATGGGCAGCAATTGCATGCATCTCCCCATGCACAGAGTTTGGCATCAGAAACACACATGCCTCACCCCATCTCATCACACATCTCCAACTCACTTAGAACACAGTTGTGCACTTCGTTGCTCCACTTGGGAACAGCACCCTTCAATGTAATGCTCTGCCAGGACACTTGATGCACAAGGGCAAGCTCCCACCCCATGAATTAGTCCAGAGTGCACCTCAGGGCTCCTTGCTTCCTCTTTTAGTGCTCACTCACTTTGCACTTACTTGGATGCTCAGAGCATCTCTGCCTTGCCTTGCCTTTTTGTGCTTTGCCCTCTTATTCAGAATTTAAAGACACACAGTCCTTCTGTTTTGCCTTGCCTTTTAGCACAAACACAAAGCCAGGCAACATGTCGTGGTTGTTGGCTGTAATCAGTCAAAGGGGTGGACATGTTCCTGTACAGTACCATGCTACATCAATGTCACACATAAACCATGGCCAAAGGGGAGTAGTCCTTAGTCATGCCAAAGGAGACTGTTAGCAACCAGGGCGACTTGCTACAGTCAGTCAAGGGCAGCATCCAATCTCAGTCCAGGGGCTCCCACACAGTCAGTCACTTAAGATGGTCAGGGTTCCATATCACTGCAGTGCTCAGAGCGGGCCATGGTTAGTCCGGCAGGCCCAATGCAAACTATCTGGATAGTTGCAATAGGGCAGACAGAGATCAGAGATCAATCAGAAGTCCAGTCACTCAAATAGACCCTTTTGGAATTGTGCACTCACCTACATGCCTTTGATAAATTTTTCACAGCATCTTTGACCAATATCTCACCTCTTAATGTTCCACAGTTGTCTGTGTACTGTTTGCAGCCATTAGCTATTTCCTCCTCTTTTCTCCCCAACTGCAGCAGATGCTTTAGCAGTATCTACACTTCAAGAGGACAACTGATGGCATCTACAAGTTTCAAACACAGGTCCACAATTATAGCACAGATGTTAAGAAAGCAAACCATGTTTACTTGATGGTTGGTGTTGGATTAACGTTTCTTTGGTTATTTTACACTGTGAATTGTATGCTAAGGCATATGTGCAGGGTGTATGTGTGTTGACGGTTTGTGTGTGAGAGAGGCAGGGTTTGTGGGAGATGTATGTGGGTGTAGAGGTTTGGGGGGTGAGTGAGTGTGTGAGTGGGTGGGTCTGGGGCAGTGTGTTGCAGATGTGTGTTGAAGATTGGTCAAGCAAC
Organism: Rhincodon typus; assembly: GCF_021869965.1. Taxonomy (NCBI): domain Eukaryota; kingdom Metazoa; phylum Chordata; class Chondrichthyes; order Orectolobiformes; family Rhincodontidae; genus Rhincodon; species Rhincodon typus. The sequence continues at coordinate 25,625,120 of NC_063334.1, forward strand.
AGCCTGACACAGTCAACTGTCAGCATTATACCTTACGGACAATGCTCCACACAAAACCACACACAATTCCTGGATATGTTCGGTCCCACTGGCAGGACAGACCTAGTAGGAATGGCAACAAAGTGGTACACAGTCAGAAATGAATAACTATTTTGATTAATTTCATTAGAGCCAATAGTCTGGCCAAGATGGCGACAGAGTAGCAGCACTGCAATGGAGGTCCCGAGCTTATTCGCTTCTCTCTGCTTTTCTTCCTTTTTTTTTCTTTACTGTTTGCTTTCGCTTTTTCTCTTTTTTTCCTCTTTTGTTTAAAAGTCTTTTGCTTTGGCGAGGTATTGGTCAGCGGAATCCAGCGAGGGATCTGGCAAATGGAGGCTGCGAACGGGCCCTGCCCGAGCATGTTCCAGGACACGGTTGCGATACAGGCAGTTATAGAATCAGAGGTGGCGGCGGCAGCAGCAAGAGATCGGAGGTGGTAGCATCAATGGCAGCAAGCACTCAGCTCCTCCCAACACTGCAGGCTGTGCCTTGGCCCAGGTGCCTGCATGGAGTTAAGACTTAAATGAGACTTTAATGCCTGGTCATTTCTCATTCCTTTTGGCTTTGTTTCCTTAATTTCTGGGTTTTTTTATTCTGGTTTTATAATAAAGTGTGTAACCAAGATGCTGCCAGATACGTCGAGGGAGGCACGATAGCGCCGAAACGTGGTGACTTTCATTTACCAGTGTCAGTGAGGCAAAGGGGACTTGTGCCTGGCCACCAGGCCCATGGCCCATGACGCAGCACTTAACAAGAAGGACTGTAAAATTGGATACTTTCTTTATTCCTTCATTTTTCTGCCTTTATATTTCTATGTTGTGTTTTATTTTTACATAGAAGCATAGAAGTAGGAGCAGGAGGAGGCCATTCAACCCTTCGAGCCTGCTCCGCCATTCATCACAATCATGGCTGATCATCCAACTCAATAGCCAAATCCTAGCTTCTCCCCATAACCTTTGATCCCATTTGCTCCAAGTGCTATATCTAGCGGCTTCTTGAATACATTCAATGTTTTGGCATCAACTACTTCCTGTGGTAATGAATTCCAGAGGCTCACCACTCTTTGGGTGAAGAAATGTCTCCTCATCTCCGTCCTAAATGGTCTACCCCAAAGCCTCAGACTGTGACCCTTAGTTCTGGACACACCCACTATTGGGAACATCCTCCCTGCATTTACCCTGTCTAGTGCTGTTAGAATTTTGTAATTCTCTATAAGATCCCCTCTCATCCATCTGAACTCGAGCGAAAACAATCATAACCTAGTCAGTCTCTCCTCATACATCAGTCCTGCCAGTCCCTGGAACCAATGTGTTTTAAGATAGTGCGGACAGCAGTGACACTATACCACATTTTTTGCTGTATTTTAGAACCAGACACATGTGACAATAAATCAATCAATTAGTCAATCAATCAAAGTCTCTGATTTTGGTAGATGCCTTCAGAGAGTTCCAGGCTTGGAGGAATTGCTCAGAGAAAAATTGAATTTCCCAGGCAATTCCTTCAGAGATTGCTACAATGGGGATACCCGGAGTCCCAATGCGCAACTCCCATCTACACTGGAATAATAGTTGTCTGACTATTGGAAAATCTGCCCCATTAATACTGTGACTACAAGAGAAGGTTTGGAGGCTGGGATTTCTGCAGCTAGTAATTCATCTCCTGACCCTTCAAACATGTCCAGCATCTGCAAGGCACATGTCAGGAGTGTGATGGAACACTCCCCACTTGCCTGAATGAGTGCAATTCCAACGATGCTCAAGAACTTTGACACCATCCAGGACAAAGCAAACCATTTTATTGGCACCCCTCTAGCATTTTCAACATTCATTTCCTCTACCACAGTGGCAGCAGTGTGTACCGTCTACACAAAGCAATGCAGGAACTTACTAAGTCTGAGATAACAAGGTATAGAGCTGGATGAACATAGCAGGCCAAGCAGCGTCAGAGGAGCAGGAAAGCTGACGTTTCGGGTCTAGACCCTTCTTCAGAAAAAGGGTCTAGGCCCGAAACATCAGCCTTCCTGCTCCTCTGATGCTGCTTGGCCTGCTGTGTTCATCCAGCTCTACACCTTGTTATCTCAGATTCTCCAGCATCTGCAGTTCCTACTATCTCTGAAACTTACTAAGTCTGCTTAGATAGTATTTCCAAGACCTAATAATAGTGTGTAATAACGTTATTAAACAGGTTTATTAGGAATACAAATTTTGGAATGCTTTGTGAAGTTATAATGAGATTTGATGACCCATAGTGTTACTAACTTCTGGGTAGGGTAGTGTGGGGAGGTTTGCTGAGAAATTCATGTGGTCTGCTTAGACTGCATTTGCTATTTGGTGTGCCTTGTGGGGTGTTTGACCACATTCTTTCTGTTACCTATCCTTGTTGTTAGTGAATCAATTGTATATAATAGAATGTTTTGCTGTTCAAATTTTGCACAATATACTTACTTCCATTTGTTTAAAAATGTGACATCTTGTGGCTTTTTTTCTTTTTGTAAGTAGCTGGATTCTGAAACTCTATATTGAAGAAATTACACTGGTTCCTCATGTGATTGTGACATAAATTTGGCAGTTTCGTCCAGGATCAATACACAGATAATCAAGAGAAGTTGTAATCCTTCTGTATAATTTAGTACTTTCTGAAAATTAGATGAAGTAGGAAAAGTTTGAAAAAAAAATTAAAATGGAAGAAACACAACAAAGTCTTGCCATTTTCACCACTACCAGATGACTCAAGATGTTTTATCACCAATTAAATACTTGTTGAAGTATAATCACTGTTGTAATGAATGATATAAGCAAGTCAGTTTGCACACAACAAACATCCAAATCTGCAATATTATAATAATCAGATAATCTATTTTATTTTTGTTGATTAATGGATAAACATTGGCCAGAAAACAGGGGAGAGCTCCCCTGCACTACTTTAAAATAATGGCCATGAATGCTCTCCATTGGAGATAGCGAAGGTTATAGTTTAACACCTTGTCTGAATGACAGCTCCGCCAACAGTGTGTCACTCCCTCTGTCCTACACTGGAGTGTCAGCTGAGTTCTTTTTTTGACAATCAAAAATGTCTGTTAGTTTGTGTAAAAATATTTGTGTGGCATTCCTTATACATTTTAAACATGTCAACTAGTGAGAATACGATCAGAAAGGAAATATTAAAATCAATAAGTTATTAAATGCCATAAATATGGGTGTATATAGCCCTCCCAATTCTGCTATACTGATGTGATGTTTACAGTTTGTTTTGTTATAAAACCATAAAATACTTATGTGGCTTCTGTATTATCATCTGCAGCAGGGTTAGGGACTATAGCAAGTTTGGAAAGATTAGAAACCTTTCACTACTGAAAATCATGTCAAACAATTCTGTCTTCTGAAAAAGTTGAACAAAAATGTGGCTGGATTAATTTTTATTCATTTGTATGCATATATGTATTAATTACATACTTAGCCAAAAACTACAAAATGAATTGGTTGATGGCAAATTCTGTAATCCATTTTTTGTTTCCTAAAAATTACTGTACTTGTTTTATTCATTCATAGTATGTTGGTGTCACTGCCAAGGCCAGCATTTATTGTGTCCTTGAGAACGTGGTGGTGAGCTGCCTTCTTGAACTGTTGCAGTCCATATGCTGTAGGTACATGTAGTTAAGAATGGAGTTTTAACCAAGGACCAAAGCAGAACAGAGAAAACTTTCCAAATTGGAATGGTTTCTTGAAATAATCAATATTTTGAAATCATTACAGATGGATCCCATTATTCCTGTTCACAGAACTGTAGTTTGACATCTTGAAATACTTTTCACAAATTATAAACTAAGTAGCATGTAAAATTACAGGGAATGTGCAGCACAGAACTATGGCAAATGACCCAAGAGGTTTGGTCTGGTGCTTATGCTCCACTTAATCTCCTTCCCACTATTTCATTTCACTCTATCAGCTTAACATATACTCTGTCTCATATGTTTATCTAGCTTCTCATTAAATATATCTGTACTACTTGCCTCAATCACTCCCCTATGGAAGCAATTTCTACTATCCAACTACTCTCTGCATAAAGGTTTTTCCTTCCTGAATTCTCCATTGCATTTATTACTATCTTATATTTAGGAATATAATGCTGGAGCCTAAGATGACACAGTGTGGAGCTGGAAGAACATAGCAAGCCAGGCAGCATCAGCATCTTCATTTTCTGAAGAAGGGTCCAGACCCGAAACGTCAGCTTTCCTGCTCCTCTTATATTCAGGATCTGTAATTTTATAATATTAAAGTATGTATAATTTTATTACTTCTCAAAAAAAAGTAACTTGATCAGCTTCTTGGCCTCTCAATAAAGAAAACACAGATTAACTATTCATATTATAAATATAAATTTATCAGAATTTTCAAAACTGAAATTTATTCATAATTTTTACAGAAAGCTTTATATCTGCCATGGCCACAACTATTTTCATTCAATATGTCTACTTTTAGCACCTGAGGATCTAAAATCTACATTCGTTGGATGCACCTTGTGAATTTTCTGTGCAACTGAGCGGTGTTCGTAGATAATGAGGCATATGCAGCATGTGGTCTGTCAGATTTAGCTGTGCAATAGGATACTCCTCCTGAAATACTGATAAAGATTATCCCAAGTATCCACAGTATGGTCGTTGCTGTGGTAACTGGTGAGCATTCTGCAGTGTTCAATATGTGATAATAACAAGCTGCCATATGGCAGCTAATAACAGCCTTTTTTTGAAATCCAATTAATATCTTGCACACCTGCTGCTCCCCTTCCTCAATGCACAGTAATTATACTAAGTGAATATGAGCATTTGTAAATCCATCTATACATAATTGAGGTGTTTCAGATAATTAAAGAGGATTTGCTCAAGTAAATGAAGAGGAATCCACTTCCTGTGGTGGAATAGAGCAGGATCCCAGAACAAGGACATATAACCTTAAAATTAGAGCCAGGACATCTAGTGATGATGTCAGGATGCACTGCTTCATATAGAGGATAGTGGAAATCTGGAACTCTCACTTTTCAAAGGCTGTTGATGGTGGGGAATTGATGGAAAATTTCAAAATCAGGGTTTTTTGTTTGGTAAGGTATTAAGGGTAACAGAAACAAGATGGATAAATGGATTTAAATGCAGACTAGCCGTGATCTAATAACTGGAGGAGTGGGTTTGAGGTCCTGAGGTCCCAAGGTTTACATATGTTCTGGCAATATGCAGTCAGAATTAATTTTATTGTCAATGCCTCATTTGCATGATTGTTTGTTGAAGTGGGATCGTAAAATGAAGTGTGTTAGCAAATGTTTCCTTCTAATAATGAGACAAAAGCAGTTACAAGTCCTGGGTAAGGATACGCAATTAGGTGGAGAAAGTAATCTGCTATTTTGAATGACTCTTTGCCATTTGAGATTTATTTGGATCTGCTATTCAAAAATTGGATTAACCTGTTTACTTCTAGACAGGTAATCAAAGCACTGGCTTGGACTTTTATAAATTCATTGCACAAAATAAACAGCATAGAAGCAGGCCATTCAGCCCAACTTCTCTGAGCTGTTTCCCACAGGGACCCTACACAAGCCTCGTTTATAGTTCCTGACATGTTCATTTGGGGAAAAATTCAAATCAGAATGATATTTAGTCACTGGTTCCTATAATAACTTGCATTAGGAAAGAAGTTGTATTTATAAAGCTATTTTCATCTTCTTGTATAATGCCAAGGCAATTGGTCATCTACATTTAAATTTGTATAGTTTCATGATCTGTAACATAGCACACTGTTTCTTTAGGGTTTCTGCAGAATGATGGGCACTTAGGAGGAACCAACACAGAAAATCCAGTCAATAAGCATTATTGAGTTGGATTTAAGGTCAAATCACAGTTGTAATCCAAATATAAAGATCCAGTGAACTTCACAGAATCCCTACATTGTAGAAGCAGGCCATTCAGCCCATTGAGTCCACAACGACCCTCCAAAGAGCATCCCACCCCTACCCTATCCCTGCATTTCCTACCCTAGACACAATGGGCAATTTAACATAGCCAATCCACCTAACCTGCGCATCTTTGGACTGTGGGAAGAAACCAGAGCACCCAGAGGAAACCCCCGCAGACATGGGGAGAACATGCAAACTCCACACAGACAGTCACCTGAGTTTGGAATTGAACCCAAGCCCCTGATGCTGTGAGGCAGCAGTGCTATCCACCCAGCCAATTAATTTGACCCAAATAGAGTTAACCTGCACATCTTTTAAAAAACTGCAATTGGTGCAAAATAAGAGATGTTTGATTTGAAATTACAGCAGTCATTCCATGAAAATTGTATTCGTACAAAATTAAAGTAAAGCTGACTGGGCAATCAAGTGTTCAAGAGTTTTCCCTATCTGAAGAAGACAAAGCTGAAGGATCAGAATTATTTTAGCAATGTGGAGAGATGAGAGAGGGGGTAAATAGACAGTTATTTCAGTATTCACATGTATTTTCCTAAACCATACAGAACATCACAACCAAGGTTATGTCCTCTCCTGATGTCCATATATATATGTGTTTCAAGCAGTTCTCAGTGAACAGTGATAACAATTTTCCATCTCTAATCTAGGAGCATTGAGGGTATCACTGTGCTCTTTCTGCCACATCAGTGAAAGCAATCAACTCAGCACACTGGGGTTTAAATCTGCACTTTTTCCTCATCTGTCATGGCTATTCATGTTTGATACATTAGAAGATGTCATTAAAATAATGAAGTAGCTATGTTTTACTGAACAAATTAATTATAATTTGAGCATTATATGATGCTTTCTAAACAAATCATAATTATAATTTATTTGTTTGGAAAGCATCATATAACTGAAAATATTTGTCCAATTGAAATGCCAAGCTTGCTTAAATGCCCCAAATTAGCAACAGCTACAGGTACAAACTGTTCTTCATCTTTTAGTTCAGTGTTACTGTATTTGCTGCTGATAATTTGGTCTCCTATTAACTGGGGACACCAAATGCATTTTTCACGGATTGCCTTCCTGATCACTTCTATTCAGACTGCAAGCTCACCCTGAGCTTCCTGATGATTCTCATTTTAATACACCTCTCCATTTCCAATCTGACCTCTCTATCCCTGGCATCCTGCTCTTTTCCAGTGCACCTCAAAGCAAGTTCAAGGAACAGTACCTCTTCTCTTAATAAGACACTTTACAGCATTCTCGACTTAAATTTGAGATCAACAATTTCAAGTCATAAATTGCAAGTTCGCTCTTATTTTTCTTTTGAACTGCAGCTGTTGGTAATGGTCTTGCTACTACCATTTATACCTCCTCCCAATCCATCTTTTGTTTCTTTTCCGATTTGTCCCATTCCCAGTCTTGTTTGCCTTGTATTATCATCCTGTTGGTCATTTAATTATTTCTGATCCTACCCTATCACAGAACTTCCCATTTTAACTTGCTTTCCTTCACAGTCTCTGGATTATTTAAAACCTGTCATATCTCCTGAAACATTAATTCTGTTATTTTCGCCACAGATGCTACTGGCCTGCTCAGCATTTTCCAATTTTTATTTCAACTCCTTTACATTGTCCACCTAGAATTACAGAAATGTTATGGGGAAAAAGGAGATGATTCAGTCCATCATGACTGCACAGGCTCACCAATTATGCTAATTGCATTCATAGAAGAAATATAAATATTAGAATGATCAATGTAAAAGCAAACATAGTTAAGGCATTTGTAAATTAATTGTAGTTCTTTGCATTTCTGATCTCATAAGATACCAGAGGTGAGAACTCTGGTAACATTTGATTCTATGTTTTATACTATTTCACGTGGGTAAAAGCGCATAATAGTTATAAGCAAAACCAGAAATTGCTGAAAAAACTCAGCAGACCTGACAGCATCTGTGGAGAGAAAACAGAGTTAATGTTTCGGGTCTAGTGACCCTTCTTCAGAACACGAGTTATGATCATTTTTGCAACTAATGTACAATGCAGATTATATAGTGATTTCAATATAAAGCTTCCGCTTACAACTGAGATAACCTACAGCTCTATCACTAATATAAATATCTGCCCATGTGCTCCAAATTGAAGAAGCAGGTACCTTGTTGTGCAAGGCTGATTAAGAGAAGCCTAAGTTGTGAAGTTCTGCTGTGAGATAATCTTTTAACAATCTTTAATCTTTGAATTCATGAGAGTAAATCATTTTTTAAAATTTTTTTGAACTGTAACACATCTTTTCGAAGTTATTTTTTCTTTTATTTTCATGGCTGGTAGTACAAAAATGAGTACATCGTCTTAAAGTCACGTCAAGACTGCAAATTATTTGCTGAAACTGAGTTACTTTGATCTGGAATGCCTTATAACATCTAGAAGATTAACAGAGACTGTCTCAGCGGTCTGATTAAGCACATATTAACAATCCTGGTGCTTACTACTGTGGAAGGACATCCAGTTGCTAATTAAATTATTACACTTCAGTTATATATCTCCTGACAAGGAATAACTCTTGAGAATTCTGTTACCTTTCTAGTTTTGTACTTGGAGGGCTACCTCAGATGTTTTAACAAACTCTCTTAAACTTGCCCAACATCCTGTTCGCCTATCATCTCTGCTCACTGACCTACATTGGTTTTGTGCCAAGCAGTACTTCCATTCTCAAATTCCGAACTGCATCTTCTTGCCCATCCCTATCTCTGTAATCTTCTCCAGTCCCACAATTCTCCAAGATAAAAGGATGTCTGACAAGTGAGAGGCTTTCAAGAGCGTGATGACAAGAGTTCAGGGGCATTAGAGTGAAGAGTAAAGCTGGTAAGATTAAGGAGCAATGGGTGAATAAAGATATTGAAGTTCTGGTCAAGAATAAAAGAGGGTCTTCTTTTAGATATAGACAACATGGTTTAATTCAATGTCTTAATCAATATAAAGAGTGTAGGGGCATTTTAAGAAAGAAATCAGGAAGGCAAAGAGGTGATATGGCAGATAAGGGTAAGGATAATCCAAAGAGATTCTACAAATACTTTAAGAGCAAGAGGGTAACTGGAGAGAGGATAGGGCCCCTTAAAGATCAAGGAGGTTGGCTTTGTGTTGTGTGGAGATGAAAGATACTAAATGAATATTTTGTGTTAGTTTTTACTGTGGAGAAAGAAATAGAGACAAGAGAACACAGAGAAATAAAGTTTGATGTTTTAAGAACAGTTCACATTATAGAAGAGAAAGTTGAGGAGGTCATAGAGAATACAAAGGTGGATAAATTTCCAGAACCTGATCTAAAGTATCCCAGAACATTGTGGGAGGTCAGGGAGGAAATTGCGAGACCCTTTGTAGGAATATTTGCATAGTCTATAACCATGGGTGAGGTGCCTGATGACTGGAGAGTGGCTAATGTTGTACCTTTGTTTAAGAAAGATTGTAAGGAGAAACTGAAGAACTATGACTTTGAGTATGACTTTGGTTGTGAGTAAACTGTTGGAGGTGATTATAAAAGATAGGATTTATGGACATTTAGAGAAGCAAAATTTGATTAGGGATAGTCAGAATGGTTTTGTGTGAGGGAAATCATACCTCATAAACTTGATTGAGTTTTTGAGGCAGTTACCAAAAAGGTTGATGAGGGCAGAGCAGTAGACATTGTTTACTTGGACTTTAGTAGAGCCTTTGACAAGGTTGTGCATGGTAGGCTAATTAGTAAAGTTAGGTCTCATTGGATTCAGGATGAGCTTCCCAGTTGGATACATAATTGGCTTAACAGCAGGAGACAGAGAGTGGTGGTGGAGGGTTGCTTTTTGGACTGGAGGCCTGTGACTAGTGGTGTTCCACAGGGATTGGTCTGTGTCCTCTTTTGTTTGTCATTTAATTAAATGATTTGAATGAGAATATACATGGTTAGTAAGTTTGCAGATGACACCAAAATTGGTGGCATAGTACACAGTGAAGAATGTTTTCTAAGGTTACAAAGAGATCTTGATCAAATGGGTCAAAGGGCTGAAAATGGCAGATGGAGTTCAATTTGGATAAATGCAAGTTATTGCATTTTGATACAACAAACGAGGGTAGGGCTTATATAATTAATAGCAGGGCCTTGTGTAGTGTTGTAGAACAGAGGGACCTAGGGGTGGAGCTACATAATTCTTTGAAGCTTGCATCATATATAGACAGGGTAGATAAAAAGGTGTTCGGCACGCTTGCCTTCATTGCTCAGTCCTTCGAGTATAGGAGTTGGGAAGTCATGTTGAGGTTGTACAGGTTGATGAGGCCTCTTCTGGAATACTGTGTCCAATTCTGTTTGCCCAGTTATAGGAAGGATATCATTAAGCTGGAGAGGTATCAGAAGATATTCACCAGGATGTTGCTGGGTATGGAATGTTTGAGTTATGAAGAAAGGCTGGATAGGCTGGGAATTTTTTCACAGGAGCTTAGGAGGTTGAGAGGCAACCTTATAGAAGTTTGTAAAATAATGAGGGGCATAAATAGAGTCAATGGTAGTTGTCTTTTCCCTAGGATGGGGGATTTCAAGACTAGGGGGCACATTTTTAAGGTGAAAGGGCTCAGATTTTAAAAAAGACACAGGGGGCAAAATTTTTACACAAGAGGGTCATTTGCATGTGGAATGAACTTCCTGAAGAAGTAGTGGATGCGGGTACAATTACAACGTTTAAAAGACATTTGGATAAGTACATGAATAGGAAAGGTTTGCAGGGATATGGGTCAGAGCATGCAGGTGGGACTAGTTTAGTTTGGGTTTATGTTTGGCATAGACTGGTTGGACCGAAGGGTCTGTTTCCGTGCTGTATGACTCTATTTATCCACATGCATCTATGTCTGACCTCTTGAGCACATCCAATTTAAATTGCTCCACTTTTGGTGGACAAGCTCCCTGGGTCCTGAACTCTGGAATTCCCTTCCTAAATTTCTCTGTATTTCTAGTTTCCTTCCTCCTTTAAGATGCTTCTTAAAAACCTACCTTCTTGGCCAAGTTCTGATTCTTGTCCATCATATTTTGTTTAGTAATATTTCTGTGAAGTACCTTTGGATGTTTTGATTATGTTAAAGGTGCTTTACAAATAAGTTGTTGCTGTTTTGAATTAGACTCAGGATTTCAAGCTACGTCACATGTACAAGCTTCCTTCAGGGACAAGTTATTTATTGATACTGGAATTTTGTGATAATATCTAAAATTTGGGAATATTTCTGTTCCGTAAAGGCTTGTATGCTAGCCACAGTTACATGTCAATAGACATGGGCACAGTAAGGGTAAGTGTAAGTATTTGCTTCATTTGAATTTTCCTAATTCATGAAGCTCAGTTGACAAGCATATTGGGAAAATAAAAATGTAAACAAAAGTGTCCACATCTGTTCTGTTTATCCTACTCACTAATAAATACGAGCAAGTTTTCAGGAGAAACCTCTCTACAAATGTGTTTCCAATTGTGAGGAAGAAGAAAACTGCAGACTATCAAAAAGGATAGTCATCAAGAAATTAAGTTGGGGAATTCAAATAAATTGCATTATACAAAGTGGCAAGAACTTCGCACCACAGGGAGTGGGTGAAAAAAAATAGCATAGTTGCATTTTAGGGGAAGCTTGATAAACATGAGGGAGAAAAGGAAGACAGAGATGTTCTGATGGGGTAAAATGAAGTAAGAATGAGTTCTGATAAAGAGTCACTGGAATCAAAATGTTAACTCTGCTTTCTCTCTGCACATGCTGCCAGACCAGATGAGTTTCTGCAGCAATTTCTGGTTTTTGTTTCTAGATTTCTACTCTTGATCTGTTGATAAAGTAGGTTGATCTGGAGCATGAACACTACCATAGAGCATTGGGCCAAATGTTCTGCTGTTGTGCTGTATGTCAGGTAGTTCCATGTTATTTACCTATCTGCAGGAAGGATATCCCACCTGCTTTAAAAATAAAACAGCCATTCTTGTCTTTCCTTACATTCCCTGTATTATGCTTCAGTAATGAATAGGGGATTGTAGGGTTTCAATTTCACATTCAATCAATATATGAAACTTTAAGTGTTGCCACCTCCAAGAACAGGTCTCAACATACATTGAGACACTGATGGGTTGCACCATATAGTGACAGATGTGAGTTTACCTCTACAATAGAGTGCTTGATGATAGCAAAGAGGACTACTATCTTTCCTGTGTAATAACAACTGGCAGAGAAAATCTAAATTAATTCTATGGCATTCAAATGCATTTTTTTACAAGCTCAGAACTATTGCTTCTTCTGATGCTGCATTTCCTTCAGGCATGTGTTCAATTTGGAATTGTTGGGTCACTGGTGTTTCCACATCAACTGGCTCTGCTTCTCCAGGCATATCTAGAAGATATGGTAATAAACATGATATTTTAAACTAATTGCCAAGCAACAGTGCAATAATAAACAAATTTAAAAGTTTTATAGGAAGTTCAAATGATTTTTGTGGATTATTCTAAGACAGTATAATAAAACATTCAAAACCATTGCATTATTTCCTATGACATATCCGGCTAAGTGATCTTAAAGATGTGCAAGTGCATAAGAAAACAAACTGCTCCACCTTTCAATAAAGTCATGGATGATCTTCTACCTCAATTCCGTCTCCCCTCACTATTCTACTGTCCTTCAGTTTCCTCTGTATTCAAATCTATTGACCTCTATTCTTGACACACTGAACAATTGAACAACTACAGTGTTCTGGGGTACAGAATTCCAAAAATTAAGAGCATTAAACGTACACATTTTGCAAAGTGGTTTACCCTTGAAGCGCAATGACTGGTTTTCTATTGGATTAATTATGTTGAAATGTGTTTTTTTTTCTGACCCTGAAATAAAAAAAACACTGAATCCTTGCTACTGAGCTGAGCCCTCATAATCTGGGTATGTTGGAATACCTGTTGCAGGAACGGGTATTTCCTCAATTATAAAAGGATTTGCACTTTCTTCCGGAGGTGCAGGCCTTTCACTTTCAGGATCTGGTTGGTTTTTGGTCTCCACTTTGTGTTCTTCTGCAGTCTCTGGTTTTGGGCTAGGACTTGGTTCAGCAACTGGCTTTTTTGTGTGCTTGTTGCTCGGTCCCTTAGCCTTTGTCTTTCTTCTTCTTTTTCCCTTTGACTCCTCCCTGTGAATTAATGATAGCAAGTACAAAAGGGCAGCTTTAATCATTTGGCAAATGTTTCATGCTTAGATAATTTAAATAAAGTTTTAAGAAAAGACTTGTTGATAACAATTGGTAAAGATCTTGGGAGAAATAAAGGTAGGAATTCAGTTCAGGTAGACGTGAAATAAAGGCACGATCCGAATTCCGCTCTCTTTACAGAATGCCTGTTATTCAGTCCCATTATGGTCAACAGAATTTGAGGTTACACAGGGAAGAGACTTACATGTTAACAAGCAAATACAAAATCTTAGTAGAGTGAGAATAGTAAAGCACAAACCAACATCTCAATATCCAGACAGAATTTCAACAAGCACCTATGCCTTATATTTGGATAACAGAGTAATATACTAGAACCATGGAGTCATAGAGCTGTACAGCATGGAAACAGACCCTTTGGTCCAACTCAAGCGTGCCAACGAGATATTCTAAATTAATCTGGTCTCATTTGCCTGCAATTGACCCATATCCCTTGAAACTCTTCCTATTCATATACGCATCCAGATGCCTTTAAAATGTTGTAATCGTACCAGCCTCCACCACTTCCTCTGGCAGTTCCTTTCATATATGCACCACGCTCTGCATGAAAATGTTGCACCTTGGGTCCCTTCAAAATCTTCCCTCTCACCTTAAACCTATGCTCTCTAGTTTGGACTCCGCTACCCTGGGGGAAAAGACCCTGCCTATTCACCCTATCCGTGTTCCTCATGATTTTATAAACCTCGATAAGGTCACCCCTCAGCCTCCAACACTCTGGGGAAAATAGCCCCAGCCTATTCACCCCCTCCCATTAGCTCAAACCTTCCAACCCCAGGCAACATTCTTGTAAATCTTTTCTGAACCTTTCAAGATTCATAACACCCTTCCTATAGCGGGGAGACCAGAATTGAAAGCAGTATTCCAAAATGTCCTGTACTCAATGCACTGACCAATAAAGGCAAGCATACAAAATACCTTCTTCACTATACTGTCTAACTGCAACGCTACTTTCAAGGAACTATGAACCTGCACTCCAAGGTCTCTTTGTTCAGCAACACTCCCTAGGACCTTACCATCAAGTGTATAAATCCTGCCCTGATTTGCCTTTTCAAAGAATTGGCAGATGCTGGAAATCTGAATCAAAAACAGAAATTACTGGAGTTATGATGAAGAGTCACTGGACTCAAAACATTAACTCTGTTTTCTTACCAGATGCTGCCAGACCTGCTGAGTTTCTCCAACAATGCAACAGAGTAACTTGATGGGAAGTAAAAATACTGTAGACGGTGAAAAATTGAAACAAAATCAGAAAATGATGGAAATGCTCAGCAGGTCAAGCAGTATTTGTGGGCAGAGGAATAGAGTTAAAGGTCAGTGAGTACAAACCAATCTGACAAATTATCATTGATCTTAAATTTTAACTCTTTCTCTATCCACAGATTCTGCCAGACCTGCTGAATAATTTCACGTTAGCCTGGTAATTTTACTATACAAGATTAAAAGGCCTTGGACTGCCATAAAGTTAATTAGTTAATGAACAAGCCGGTTGGAGTCCTTTTAAAGATAGTAGGAACTGCAGATGCTGGAGAATCCGAGACAACAAGGTGCAGGGCTGGATGAACACAGCAGGCCAAGCAGCATCATAGGAGCAGAGAGGCTGACGTTTCGGGCCTAGACCCTTCATCAGAAAAGGGGGAGGGGAAGGGGGTTTTGAAATAAATAGGGAGAGAGTGGGAGGCGGATAGAAGAGGGATAGAGGAGAGGATAGGTGGAGAAGAAACAAACAGGTCGAAGAGGCGGGGATGGGGCCAGGAAAGGTGAGTGTAGGTAGGGAGTTGGGAAGGGGATAGGTCAGTCCAGGGAGGACGGACAGGTCAAGGGGGCGGGATGAGGTTGGTCGGTAGGAGATGGAGGTGCGGCTTGAGGTGGGAGGAGGGGATAGGTGGGAGGAAGAACAGGTTAGGGAGGCAGGGACGAGTTGGACTGGTTTTGGGATGCGGTGGGGGGAGGGGAGATTTTGAAACTTGTGAAATCCACATTGATACCATTGGGCTGCAGGGTTCCCAAGCGGAATATGAGTTGCTGTTCCTGCAACCTTCGGGTGGCATCGTTGTGGCACTGCAGGAGGCCCAGGATGGACATGTCGTCTGAGGAATGGGAGGGGGAGTTGAAATGGTTCGCGACTGGGAGGTGCAGTTGTTTGTTGCGAACCGAGCGTAGGTGTTCTGCAAAGCGGTCCCCGAGTCTCCGCTTGGTTTCCCCGATGTAGAGGAAGCCACACCGGGTACAGCGGATGCAGTATACCACATTGGCAGATGTGCAGGTGAACATCTGCTTGATGTGGAAAGTCTTCTTGGGGCCTGGGATGGGGGTGAGGGAGGAGGTATGGGGGCAGGTGTAGCACTTCCTGCGGTTGCAGGGAAAAGTGCCGGGTGTGGTGGAGCTGGAGGGGAGTGTGGAGCGGACAAGGGAGTCACGGAGAGAGTTGTCCCTCCGGAAAGCAGATAAAGGTGGGGAGGGAAAGATGTCTTTGGTGGTGGGGTCGGATTGCAGATGGCGGAAGTGTCGGAGGATGATGCGTTGGATCCGGAGGTTGGTGGGGTGGTACGTGAGGACGAGGGGGATTCTTTTTTGGTTTTTATTGCGTGGACGGGGTGTGAGGGATGAGGTGCGGGAGATGTGGGAGACACGGTTGAGGGCGTTCTCGACCACCGAGGAGGGGAAGTTACGGTCCTTGAAAAACGAGGACAACTGAGATGTACGGGAGTGGAATGCCTCATCCTGGGAGCAGATGCGGCGGAGGCGAAGGAATTGGGAATAGGGGATAGCATTTTTGCAGGAAGGTGGGTGGGAGGAGGAGTATTCTAGGTAGCTGTGGGAGTCGGTGGGCTTGAAATGAATATCGGTTTCTAGGTGGTTGCCCGATATGGAGACAGAGAGGTCCAGGAAGGGGAGAGAGGTGTTAGAGATGGTCCAGGTAAATTTAAGGTTGGGGTGGAAGGTGTTAGTGAAGTGTATGAACTGTTCGAGCTCCTCGTGGGAGCACGAGGCGGCACCGATACAGTCATCAATGTAACGGAGGAAGAGGTGGGGTTTAGGGCCGGTGTAGGTACAGAAGAGGGATTGTTCCACGTAACCTACAAAGAGGCAGGCGTAGCTTGGGCCCATGCGGGTACCCATGGCTACCCCCTTTGTCTGTAGGAAGTGGGAGGAATTGAAAGAGAAGTTGTTGAGTGTGAGGACGAGTTCGGCTAAGCGGATGAGGGTGTCAGTGGAGGGGGACTGGTCGGGCCTGCGGGACAGGAAGAAGCGGAGGGCCTTACTGTGTTCATCCAGCCCTGCACCTTGTTGTCTTGGAGTCCTTTTAACTAGTTTTTGCCTTAAAAAATATCCCAGGTGAAAGAACACCAGTTAAAGGATTCACTACAGAAGATAATTAGTGCTAATTGATTGGTGATCTTAACCCTGTGAGTCAATTACACTCATAAGTGGAGCTCATAATTGGGAATAATCAAGGCACAGTAAGAAAATGAAAACAAAATAAAATACATATTTATTCGGATATATATCTCTGGTTTGTACTCTACATTTGATTGTGTAATGTTTTTGAACTGACTATATAACTAATCACTCAGAATAGGACATAAATTACTCTTATTCACTCAAGCATTTACACAGTAGTAACCTGCTGAAAGCTCAGTTTGAGTTCTGTCAGGGCCACTCAGTTCCAGACTCATTGCAGTATGCGTAAACGTAAACAAAAGACCGAAATTCCAGAGGTGCGGTAACAGTGTCAGCCTTGACATCAAGACACAATTTTACTGAGTGTAGCACTAAGAAGACTAAGAAAACTGTAAGTCAATGGGAATTGGAGGGAAATCCATCCACGAGGCAGTCGCATCAAGCATAAAGAAAGATGACTGTACTTGTTGGAGGCCAATCACCTCAACCTCAGTGTATCATTGCAGGAGTAGTATCCTTGACATAAATATCTTTAGTTGCTTCATCAACAATCCTTCTTTCAGCACAAGGCCAGAAATGGTCACGTTTACTAATGATTGCATGATGTTCGGTTCTATGTGTAATTTCTCAGACATTAAAGTAATCCGTGACTACATGCAGCGAGACCCAGACAACATTCAGGGTTGGGCTGATAAGTGGTAAATAATATTCAAGCCACACAAGTGCTTGCCAATAACCATCTCCAAAGAGATAAAATAAAACTACCTTCTCCTGGCATTCCATGGCATTACCATCACTGATTTCCCCATCAAAAACAGCCTGGGGGCTCACTTTGAGCAGAAACTTAACTCATGCATTTAAATACTGTAGCTACCAGAACATCTCTGAGGCTGAGAATTCTGCAGTGATAACTCATCTCACAACTCCCTAAAGCCATCCACCGTTTAAAGTGTAATGGAATATTCCCCATTTGCCTTGAAGGGTCCAGCTCCATCAGCAATCAAGAAATCAGCACCATCCCAGAATAAGTAGTTCACTTGATCAGAAACCCCATTGATCCCTTAATAAAACATCTAGATCCTCTACCATCAGCACATCAATGACAGCAATACCATTGTCTAGAATAACTGCAACAACTCATTCCTTTGACAAACTCTCCAAATGCATAGTCTCTACCACCATAGGAGCAGAAGGGCAGCAGATGCCTGGAATTAACAGCCTAATGATGACCCTGAAACCATTGTCAATTGTTCGAAAAACCCATCTGACTCACTAATGTCCTTCAGGGAAAGAAGCTGCTATCTTTACCTGGTCTGGCCTACATGTGACTCCAGACCCAAAGCAACGTGGTCAACTCTTAACTGCCTTTTGGACAATTAGGGATAGGCAATAAAATGACACCAGCATCCCGTGAATGAATTTAAAAAAAAAACACCCCACCTGCAAGCTCTACACCATCCTGTATCCCCATTCCTTCCATCCTGGAATTCTCTCCCTAAAGCTCTGTGATTGCATATATACTACAGGGACTGCCATGGTTTAACAATATGGCTCAAAATCCCCTGCAAGGAAAAAATGGCTGGGCAATAATGGACAAATTGGCCCAAACACACAGATTACTGTCAAAATGGCTACCTGCACAAACAGGCCTAGTGACATCAGTTGCTGCTGACAGACTGCCTTAAGTCAGAATGCATCCATGCATGTGTGGTCAACAGCACCATGCGCTGTGTGGAATAACATCACCATCTGTACACGCATGGATGGCCCTGCTGTGGCCCAATTTCTGCGTATTGGAGAAGGCTGGGACAGGGGCAAAGACCCTGGAGTAGTGCTGGCAGTGTAGCCAGGCAGCTCCTCATGGTGGAATGAGGGAGAGATAGCAGCTCCAGGCTATATTTGGAATGGGTGGAATGCCGACAACACCAAGGATTTTAACTGAGCTTCACTGAATGCCCAAAGAGTGGCTCAATAGCCCACCCTCCCTGTAAGAAGGCAGCAGTGTCTGATGCTTGGCAGTGACATAGTACTGCCAGGTGGAGTTTGTGCAACAGTAGGTGCCCTGCACAACCTGGAGGTAGCATTGCTATGACACACAGCTAAGCAATAAATGTCGGCCTTGCTAACAACGCACACATCCAACAAATTTTTAAAAAACGGTGGTTGGACAACAGCTGGAGCATGATGGGCTATGTGGTTGCCATACAATCAAACTATGGGGAAGAAACAAAAATATTGACAAAGATGTTAGAACTGAGGTTATGCCTAGCAGGAATAGAAAAGGAGACTGAAACTCACCTTGAATTTGGCAACATAATTGGGGTTTTTTAAATTATGAAATGTTTTGATGAAGTAAACATAAGAGTGTTTCCACTACTAGGAAAAGAATCAAACAGAACCCAGGAGAAAATTCTTTAGCCAGACAGTGGTGAGAATGTTGAATTGGTTACCACAAGGAATGGTTAAAATGAACAGTATGAGGAATATGGATAAAAACTTGAGGGAGAAGGGAATAACGGGTTATGTTGATAGCTACATAAGGAAAGATAAGAAAAGGGTCAAGTGGAGCATAAATACTAGCATTGGCTGAATGGACTAAATGGCTTCTTTCAGGGCTGTGCATTTTTTATAATTTTATGGACTTTGGATTACAAATGTGTTTAGCAGTGATTTACATTTATATAAATGTATGGCCAAGATTGTCATAAAACCCTATTGTCTTTTAGGAAAGTAAATCTGCTGTTTTTCCCTCGTCTTGCTGATTCATGACTGCAGACCCACAGCAACGTAGTTGACTCTTATGTGTCCTCTGAAATGGCCCTAGCAAGCCACTGAGGCAGCTCACCACCACCTCCAAGGATAAATAATAAATACTAGCCTGTGAAAACCTCCTGTTATTTTGCCTTATTCTTTTTATTGGAAGGGCACTTGCTTGTGTCAGTTCAAGAGAGAAAGACATATGTTTTCACTTTACTGAGGAAAGAGGTTGGTGGATTGAGCAATACTTGCAACTATGAGACCACCATAATTTCAGTTTCTACCACACAATATTCATCTGTGAATCCAACCAGTGCCAAGTTGGGATTGGTTTTAAATTGTGAGTTCACACACAAGTTTCATTTTACATTGAGCACTTCCAGCCAGAGTGTGTACACATTCATCCCTTTAAGATGGGATGGCTGTAAATCATCTTTCTTTATACTTCACAATTATTACAATCACGCCATATTTAATCACTCACTGTGAGGTTTTCTTCTCTTGATTTTCCAGCTTCCTTTTCCTCAGTTGTTCACGATCCCGCAAACGATACGGAAGAATTCCTGGTGGGAAACAACAAACTGTTCAGGTAAGGTAAATTTTCATTCTCACGCGACTTCTGGTTTAATATGTTGTGTTTTCTTCAAACACTGTCTTACCTTTGTAGAGTTGAAAGTCAAGAAGAAAGAAATTATTTCATGCTAACTCACCAAATGTAATAATCTACCCTAATCTTTACAAAGCCCCATATTGACACTTGATCTTATATTTACGCTTTGCACATAATTTTGTTACAAATTAGATTTGCTAATACTTCAATTCATTCATGAAATTCTGTTTTCCAGAAGTGCTTGAATCTTTTTTTTATTATTACATTTCGTATCATACTCCATTCAATTAATCTACAAAGACAAGTGGCTAGGACCTGAATATGAGATCTCAAAAATATATACCCAGATGTCACAGTCAATGGTGAAGTGTTAGCATTCACCACTGATTTTAGAAAAATATGCCCACAAAGGCAGGGGCATCAGTTTCACTCTTCCCACAAAGCTCTTTCCTACCCTTGATGCAAAGGATGGTCACTGGCAAGTAAAGCTGAGTGAAAGCAGAAGTTTTCTAACTATAGTCTGAATGCCATTCAAGTGAAGCAGATGGTTCCAATGGCCATTTGGCATTTTCATTGCTCCCAAATACAGATAACAAGATAGTCAGCATTCTTCACAAAGTGGAAGCTATTGTGAATGACCTGCTTGTCTATGAACATTGAAATGGAATGCAAGAAGCCATTACTGATCCCAATCAGAATCAAGTATGAATGCCACAGAAAGCTCACCAGCTGAACACAAGAAAAGGTGCCATTCAAAATACCCACAGTCAAGTAAGTAGGTCATATGATAAATTTTTTTAGTAATGTATAAAAGTCAAAGTTTTCACTCGTAAAAGGATTAAGAACCAGAGAGCAAAAATTTAGAGTGTTTTGCGAAAGAAGGAAGAGATCATGTGACCTCTACTGTAGTGCTTCCATTTTAGTTTAATGCAGCCATTAAGCACTTTGCATAAAACGTATGCCAAAAAATGGTTGTGTGTGAATTTCCATGGTTCTTGCATCAACCCCAAGTTGTTCTGTTGGAAAAGCATTTGGATCATTAACATTGACCCAGTGCATGCCCCCCTCCCCATTCCCCCAATCCCCATCTCACTGAAATTGGTGAGAACATATTTATGCTGCATTTACACTTTTATAAACATAAAACTATGCCACAATTTTAGGTGCAGAATTACCTGAAGCCAGGAGAAGGGTAACAGGAAATATTTCTCATCACATGAAGGGATAAGCACAAATATGGAATAGTTGGCTCAAATGGCTTGTTTTCTGAGACAGAAACATAAACTGCTGGAAAAGCTCAGCCGGTCTGGCAGCATTTGTGGGGAGAAGTCAGAGTTAACATTTCCGGTCAAGTGACCCTCCCTTAGAGCTGATGATAGTTAGAAAAATATCGGTTTAAATACAGAAGATAGGGTGGGGGGAGGGGTAAGGAGTAATTGATAGGTGGGGATAGAACCCAAAGAGAAAGAAGAACAGTTGGACAGACAAAGAAGTGGATAATGATCTAGCTAGGAGGGTGAATAACTATTAATGGGGACTGTTAAGGCTAAAAATGGATTGTGTGCAACAGTCATGGACAGTCACTAACAGTCCCCATTAATAGCTATTCACTCTCCTGACCAGATTGTTTTCCACTCCTTTGTCTGTCCAACTGTTCTTCTTTCCCTTTGGGCTCTATCTCCACCAATTGTTTACTCCTTACCCCTCCCCCCACCAACCGATAGTTTTCTAGCTATCATCAGCTCTAGGGGAGGGTCACTCGACCCAAAATGTTAACTCTGATTTCTCCCCACAGATGCTGCCAGATCTGCTGAGCTTTTCCAGCAATTTCTGTTTCTGATTTACAGCATCCGCAGTTCTTTTGGTTTTTATTTGGCCTGTTTTCAAGTTGGTTTCTCATTAGTTTTCAATGTAAATGAATACTTCTAGTGTTTTATAACACTTTTTAAAACATTGCTGTTCATTGAGAGTTGCACAGCATTTTCTATCTATGAATGGGTGAATAATTTTTATGACACAGACTCTGTTATATTGGAATACAGTGTGCCATTCTTGGCACCACACTGCAGGAAATATGTCAAGATCTTGGAGAAGATGCAGAGGAGATTTACTAAAATGATACCATGGATGAGGGACTTCAATTATATGATGAGACAGGACAGACTGGGATTGTTCCCCTTACAGCAGTGAAAAGCAAAGGGAGATTTAATATCAACACTCAAATGTATGAGAGCTCTGATACAGCAAGCGGAGAAAAAGCTATTTTCTCTGACAAGTGGTAGGTTACCAAAAGTCATAGAGTTAAAATAATTGGTAAAAAGAACCAGAAGGGAAATGAGAAGAAATGTTTCCATCCAGAGGGTTGTTATGGTCTAGATCAGACTGCCTGAAAAGATGGTGCAATCACATTTCAAAAGAGCTTGGAAAACTAATTTTACAGGTACATGAAGAGGACTCATTTGCAGGGTTATGGAAAAAAAACTGGGGTTGGGCCTAAATTGGAAAGCCCTCTCCAAGAGCATGATGGACCTCATTGCCCCTTCTGTGCTGTAAATTTCTATGATTCTATACTAATAATACAGAAGTTCTACATGCTGTATGCCTTATGCAATGCATCTATGCTGGCACAACAACTTCAGACTTTTAATTTCTCAAATTGGATAAGGGAGGCAGGACATAACAGAGGAACATGAAAACTTTCTGGACCTTTCCCTGCCATGAATATATTTATTGATTTCTGCTTACTTTATACCAGTTTTTACATTGATCTATGCTAATAAAATTCTCAGAAAATTTAAAAGTCACTTGCTGTCAGCAAGATAATTGTAAACAATGGTGTAAATGTTGGGGAAATTTCATCCCATTCCCCTGTAGGGCAGAAGCTATTGCAAGTCAAGGTAGACAGAGCAGTGGAGATATCACCCGTGATGGGTTAGTGATGCTTTTTTTCAAAAAAATTGTACATCACAGAAGGTGACCATTCAATCCATTGCTAACTCTTTGAACTAAACAACAACCCTATTAAAGCAACTCCATTTTCCTCCTATTTCTCAATTTTTTTGCTCCAAGTATTTATCTTTCAAACACAGTGACTGTAAAAGGCAAATCAACAATCTGTAACGTAAAACTGTGGTTACATTCAAGATATGCAGAATCAATTATTTTGCATTTTGTGTGCATGATTGTTCCACACCCAACAACAAAACCTAAAATTTACAGAACACCTTTAATGTAATTAAACATTCCAACCTGCTTCACAGGAACATTATCTAACAAATTATAACACCAAGCCACATAAGGAGATATTGGTCAAAGGAGTAGGTTTTAAAGAGTATCTTAAAAGCAGTAGAGGTAGAAAGACTTAAGTGGGGTATCTCAGAGCTTGGGATCCAGGGAGCTGAATGCACAGATGTCCATTGTGGAATAATGAAAATGGAGTAGGCAACAGACCAGAATTGGAAGAGCAGGTAGATTTTTGCAGCTTTGTACAGTTGGGTGAAATATCCCAGATACAGAGCAACAATTGGAAAATGCATGTTGGGAAACATTAACATTGCTTGCCGCCATCAATTGCAACAAGGTTGATGCTTACAACAGGGTTTGGCATTGTGGTGGAGGATGGGATGTTGCAAGTTTGTCGTGGCTGAGAAAGAATCCTGCATAGCAAAAATCCAGGCATTCCTTGTGAAGCATGAAGATGCACCAAAATAAGAATCCCGCTCAGAAAAGATTTCCACTTACCTTCAGAGTGTCTTTGGCTTCTCAGCAGCTTTACTTGGGAAAGCTCATTAGATAGGTTCATACCAGGGTGCAGGTTAACTATCATTGTGGTACAGTTCTTATCAAAACTGGTGGCAATTAAATGGGGAATGGTCATGAACGAACATTCATCATTTTAGTTACTCCATCGTTCCTTTTCCACTCACCAGTAGAGTTAAGATCTCCCCTGAAGTATTTACCATTATCAATTGTGGAAGGATCAACTCTTATTTAAATGATTGCATTTAGGTAAGTTTTCTACACTTTAGAAACAAAATTGCAGCTATGCCAATTTTACATTGTTAAATTCAAGTAATATGTATATTACACAAAACACTTTATACTAAAATAGTGCTAATTGTATAGATTCCTACTCCATATTTGGCAATGCATAGAAATATTATTAAAAGAACTGAATTTTCCATTTTATGTCAAATATGAACTAGCTTGTATTACAAAAGTCTGGTGAAGTAAATTATTATTTTCAATATAATTGTGGGACGCTAATACACAAAATTGCAAAACAAACCTTTTAGAATGAGACATGTTACCCATTAAAACCAAATGAACCACCTCTAGTATCTCTTGTGGATTCTCAGAACTGTGAAATTAGTTTATACTACCAGAAATCATGATTATCAATTAGATTATCACTCATTTACTGTCATATTGGGTACTCCCAAAAATAGAGTAAATGATTCTACTGTTTTGAACTTTACAAGCATTCAGCAACTAATATATGCCAAAGGAACTAAATAACCTTTGCGTTTTACTTAACTAACAGCGACTGCTACTTTCTGTTACAGAAAATGTTACCTGAAATTTCCTGATCAGTGGTTTTCTGACCATGGTCAGACGTGTCCATTTTCTACCACTGCTGAGAATTATGTTTCTTTATAAAATAACCAAGTAGAAATGTTTGACTAAGGTAGTGATGTCCTTTTTTCTGAAACTGGATTAGGCGGTTTCAGCGTTGACACCCAAACAGGCATCGTTATCTAATGCACACAAACAGGGAACTTAGCAGCATCCAGTAACATTTCTTTTTCAACAGCATAGTAAAGATATGATCCAATGGCCTCACGATGAGCATAAAAATTAAAATTAAAGTGGAAAAATGCCCAGTAAGAAAATAACTGCTTTGAGTCAGTGTAACTCAGCGGTACAATAATTCATTTTTATTTACTTGTAGCTCTGACACAAGTTTAAATGTCAGGAACTAGATTCGACTTGTGAAATGTGCTTACAGAGTTTAAAATATTAATTGCTTGATAATTTTTTTAAAAATTCATTTGTGGAAAGAAGGCATTGTAGTTTAGGTCAGCATTTGTGGCTCAATGCCAGGCAACTCAGCTATTTGAGCCTGTTCTGTTTTTCAATAAGATCTGATTACTCCATAATTCTGACTGCATCCTAGCATCTTTCACCCCCTTGCTCATCAAGACTCTGTCCAAATTTGCCTTAAAATTATTCAAAAAAACCTACTTCCACGGGTTCTGAGAACAACAGTTCCAAAGAATCATATGAGGAAAAAAAAATTCTCCTTATCTGCCATAAACAGATGAATCTTATTTTTAAACAGTGAGCCCTCATTGCACAAGGGAATCCTTTTGACATCCCCCCCCGTCAACACCCACAGTATCTTTTATGTTTCAATCAACTTGCTTCTTACTCTAAATTCTGGTGGATGCAAGCCTAGCCCATCCAATATTGAGAAAAATGACAACCAGCCTATTTGATGTATCAGTTGAGCATACCATTTCTGAAGTGCTTCCAATGCATTTACATCCTTCTTTAAATACAGTAACCAATATACTACAAAGTACTTCAGATGTGGTCTTACCAATGCCCTATAGAAGCATAACCTCCCTCCTTCTGTATTTAATTGCTCTCGCTATAGCAACATTCTATTAGTGTCCCTAATTGCTTGCATATTGATCTTCATGCATGAAGACACAAGTTCCTCTGTAACTCAGAGCACTGCAATTCAGATGCTTCTTTTTCTATTCTTTCTCCCAAAACAGACAATTTCACATTTTCCCACGTAATACTCCATTTGACAGATCTTTGCCCACTCACTTAACTGATTTATATCCTGAGTATCAATAAAAAAAATATATTTTGTCAAAGTTTTCCATTTTGCACTCATCAGGTCATTCTCAAAAATACCAATGTAACAGGGAACAATATTTTATACTGTATGAGAAGAGAATTCTGATTGGTGGCAAAAAGACTCTGACTGGTAGAGTCACTGTCACGGAGAATGCACTAGTGAGGGGAAGACTGACCGTTTACTGCAAAGCTTTATTTAAATTTAACCCAAGCAAATTTATTCTGATTGGTCAAGGCATTGCCCTGAGCAACAAACCAGAGAATAGCAGTTGTGTGTTTTGTTCAGTTGATACAGGAGAATGTGTATACATATTCTGTCTGCAGACAACCAGGCCCTGTGTTTACATATCTGTAGCTAACATTATGTGCAGGTGCAGTAGACTGAGACTGACTGAAAATCTTAAATTAGTTGACAGCATAATTCTCAGCACACACAGGAGTATTTAGCAGATGTTGTCAATTTGCAGAATCAGATTGTAATATTGGATACTGTTTTGAGTTTTACAAGCACCCCATGCAGCATTACACGACAGCCTTGCTCAAAGGCAAGCTAAAGGGGTACACATTGAATAGTTGTAAGAGCAAACAGCCACCAGGTGATTGGTTTTACCCTCATAGTTCAATGCATCCATGTATGTATAGACTGTTCAAGACATAGAGAAATGTTATTCTTTTATGCTTTATCTTATCTATAATCAGTTCTACATAACATGAATTATCCAAATGGATGTGTGATTTGCTACAACATGTCCTTTTCCAAGTTTTCCACATAAATGGTGAAGGATCTTTTTCACATATGGCAGCACCATACAAAACTTATATATCCTGCAGATGAAAATGATAAATTTATAAAAATGAACTCAGATTGTTACATTCTGTGAATTAAAGGAAATAATATATTCCTGTTGGTAGCAATAAGTGAAGAATACAGGTATCCTGAACACTGTTGTGTGATGGTGAAGCATGCTGCTTGCTGCCATAACAATATATCAATTCCAGTCATAAGTGCTACTTTTCTTAATTAAAGTTGCAAAGATAGATGTGCATTTATACCTTAAATCAATCTGAGATAGTTTTATTAGAAACTGGATTCTATTTCCAATATTAAATTATTTATTCTTGTATTTATTTTTCATTCTATCACTGTAGGGATAAACCATAGGATGCTGAATGCTGGCTCTGATCAGAAGCTTGACATTAATTGCAGATATGAAGCAGTCCACCATTTAAACTGACACTTCCAACCAAAGAAACGATATAACAAACAGAAGTTGCATTCATATTGTACCTTTAATTTAGAAAAGCCTCTAAACTTGACAAAAGAGCATTGTCAGACCAACAGTGACATAAGAAGATGCATTCAGGAAACTCGATTTTGTATGTCAAAGTTGAATTTTCTGAACTGTTTCAGAAAGCCTTCTGCATGTGTATGTGTCAAAGGTAGATAGTGTTCCTGCTGCTCAGTCAAAAGGTTAGATATCAAATCCTCCTGCAAATCTAACACTCCTGCATAGAATTACAGTGTACTGCATCGTTGGATATGTCATTTTTTTGAAATAGATATTTAGCCTAAATTTCATCCAACCTTGTGGGTGGATGTACTGTAGATTACAGCTCTTTGTCAATAACAGATGACTGTAATCGATAAATAGCAGGAAGCGTTCTTATTTGACCTTCAATCAACACCACAAAACAGTATTTCTGAAAAAAAATGTATTTTGATAAAACTTTTCTTTCAGGACAATTCACAAAACAATACAAACATAAAGGGAAAAATAACAGTTTATACCATATGAAAAGAGGGAATCTGCTTGCCAACTAATTGAAAACCTCAGCACAACTTGCATGTGCACTTAGCCAAAAAAATGTAATATTCAGCCCTGCTCCTTATTCAATTGGCTGAAAAGTGTTTTTGACATCTTTAGGTTGTGAGAGGGTGATTTATAAATACCAGCCTCACTTACTTTCAAAATACTTTCAACCCTGTGGAAAAGCAAGGAAATCAAACAAACCAATCTGAATTTATCACAACTTTCTTCATGTTGGTAGGATTTGAAGGTTCTGGTAAGTGAGTCAATATTTTTGATATTGGTCGACCCAGTGAACTTTGCCAACTCTTTCTGCTTTGCTTTGAAGTGTGACACTACTCCCTGGACTTTCAATATTTATCACCTTTCAC
Source organism: Rhincodon typus (assembly GCF_021869965.1). Taxonomy (NCBI): domain Eukaryota; kingdom Metazoa; phylum Chordata; class Chondrichthyes; order Orectolobiformes; family Rhincodontidae; genus Rhincodon; species Rhincodon typus. Next base: position 25,653,151 of record NC_063334.1, read on the forward strand.
TTTCTCTTTAATCTTCCTTCCAACCCCACTGCTTTGAAACATCCACACAGATTTTGTTTCTTTAGTTTGATTTCTTTTGTTAATATTTCCATTATCTAACTGAAATGATCCAATTATTTTACCAATAGCCACATTCATTGTTGTTCAGCTGTTTGTATTTTATTTTCCCTTCCTTTTTTTGATTCTAAAACTAAATGTGTCAGTCTCCTTAATTTTCATTTTGAATAAATGTACAAGCCTAAAACTTTGCAACAGGACAAATAATGTTGAGTGCAGATGCCAGCTGCATGTCTGACATTTCCTGCTTTTGTTGACAAAGGTTATGCCTGAGCTGGATAACACCCAGTGGAAAACATCAAGCACACTGTACAGTTTTGGCGCTAATTCATTGAGGCACTATGCAGTCCAAGACCAGAGTTATCTAAAAGGAACATTCTGTAAGCACTCAATAAACATTGCTGTTTGACAGCCCTGCGTAAATGCTTAATTTTATCTATGCCCCAAAATGCCATCAAACTCTTACAAGCAGTTTATGCATGCTATATTTCTGTAATGTTACTTTTAGGTGGTGTTTCATAAATAAAGAGGAATGTTAAATTATCGTAGGTGTATGCACCCTCCTTTTTTTTGAGATCGGAGTACAAATTCTACACTGCCACTCACAATGCCAGACTAAGGGAATGCTGCAGTGTCTGAGGTCCCATATTGAAAGTTTAAACCAACATCCCTTCTGTTCCCTCAGGCTAATAAAGAAAATCCCTATGGCCTTTGATGGAAGAGCAGGTGAGAACCCCACTATGCCCTAGCCAATGATTATCCCTCAATCAACATCATTCTAGTCATTATTGCATTGCTGTTTCTGGGAGCTTGCTGTTGATCAGGATAGCAACCACATTTCTGACATTACAATAGTGTCTAAACTCCACAATGAGCCACTTTCCAAAACAGTGCTGCAGACATGCCTTCCTTCTTCCCTAACCGTGGTTTCCTGCCCATTGTGGTTGACAGAGCCCTCAACCACATCCGACCTATCACCCATGCTTCCGACCTTTGCCCCTTCCCATCGCTCTCAACAACATGATCAGGTCCCCCTTGTTCTCACTTTTCACCCCACCAGCCTCCTCATTCAAAGAATCATTCTCCACCATTTCAGCCAACTCCAGCAGAATGCTACCATCAAACACATCTTCCCCTTACTCCCCCATCTGCATTTCACAGGGATTGTTCCCTCTGGGACACCCTAGTCCATTCCTTAACCACCAGCACCACTCCCCCTTCCCAAAGCACTTCCCCAAGTAATCGCAGAAGGTGCAGAAGGGCCTAAACAGTCTTTCCAGGTGAAGCAGCATTTCCTCCAATCTTGTGTATTGTGCTCGCTGCACCCAGTGTGGCCTACTCTACATTGGAGAAAGCAAGTGCAGACTGAGTGACTGCTTTGCAGAACACATCCAGTCCTTCAGCAAGCATGACCCTGACTTTCCCATAGCCTATCATTTTAACACAGTGTCTTGCTCATATGCCCACTTGTCTGTCCTCGGCGTCCTGCAATGCTCCAGCGAATCATATCGTAAACTGGAGGAGCATCGTCTTATCTTCAAACTAGGCAGTTTACAGCCTTCTGGGATCAATATTGAATTCAACACCTTTAAATTGTCAACCCATTCCTTTCTTTTCTCTTAGCTTTGCTTGTTACATTCTCTGTTATCCTCTCTCCCCTCCCGCCACCCCAGTGGGACTGTCTGTTCTTTTCAATCTAGCAGTTAGACACGCCATTGTTCTGCCATTCTCACATTCCAATCACTGAATCTGAATTAAGAAAATCCTTTCTCCCCCAGCACTCCAAATCCCTCTCCCACTCTTGCATAAATGCTGCCCCCTCCACACTTCACTTCAGCTCTGATGAAAAGTCATCTAGACTCGAAACGTTAGCTTGCTTTCTCTCCGTGGATGCTGCCTGACCAGTTGTGATCGCCAGCAATTTTTTGTTTTCAACCCACAATGTACTTCACTGGCTGTAAAGCAAGTCTTTCTGCTTTTCCTCAAGACATTCAGCCTCCAAATACGAATTTCCCTACACTTTCCGTTTACTTTCCAACTTGGTGGTAGTTTTATTGTCGACTGGAGATGTTTCAGTGTTCTATAGAACAATCAAGATTTGATCCTTTAGTCACAAAGGGCACGTTCACAACAAGCTTCTGTATCTAAAGATTTATCAGGAACATCTGCTAATTGTGCACAGTGCAACTTAATTGAAGCTGCTCTCCCTAGGCAGTTTTGTACCTTGGAACGACAGAAGGTCTTAATTGTACTTGAAGAATTTTCAAACAATTAGATATTGTCACACCAATTTGTGAGCCAATTGGGTATTGTTTCATGAAAAGCTTGCAAATGCTTGGACTTGCAACATAGGAGAATACAAGGAAAAAAATGCACTCATTCAAGATGCATTTATTTAAAAATAAGGGAAAATTCAGACATCTGCATCTGCCGCAACTTCATCTATATCTCCGGAGCTACTACGTGACTAATCAAAAATCATATTCATCAGAGAGCAAGCCCACAGACTGTTGTTTGCAGATAAATCTTCTAAACACCATAATCTTACTTTTTTTTTCAAATTGTCAGATAAAATGTTTGTGCTCATCAAAATGATGAATCACAATACTTAATAGTGGTGTGGCTTCCATATTTTGTGGGAGGGAGCTTCAGTTGAGCATGGACCTGTCAGACCAAGGGAATTGTTTCTATGTTGCAAAATTCCAGATTTCCTACAGTGCAGAAAGGGGCCATTAAGCCCATCAAGTCTGCATCAACCCACTAAAGAGCATTCCAACCAGACCCAGCGCCTCCACCTTACCCCTGGATTTCCCATGGCTAACCCTCCTAGTACACATCCCTAGACACTATGGGATCATCTATCATGGTCAATCTACCTGACCTGTACATCTTTGGACTGTGGGAGGAAACTGGAGCACCTAGCAAAAACCCGCACAGACACAGGAAGAATGTGCAAACTCCATACAGACATTCCAGCCTTGGGTGACTCAAACATGGGTCCCTGACACTGTGTGGCAGCAGTGCTAACCACTGAGCCACCATGCCAAGTGGCCTACCCATTCGGCATAATGTGGTTTGTGTAGAGAAAAGGTTTTATTCTGCTGCAATAATATGTCTTAAGCACAAGCTCATTAACTCACTGTACTCACTGGCTTTAACACTAATTCTCAGGGTATAGGTAAATTTGGCAAGAGTAGGATTGATCTTGAACGAGAGGTAATGGGGAGAGGGAGGGGTGATCAGGAGAATGATGGGGCACTTGGAAGATGTAAGAGGAGATCAGGAAGGTCTGATAGGGGTATTGCTGATGGTACTGCAGTGGTGCCAGGAGGTTTGCTCCTGCTCTTCATGGTTCTACACTCAGATAATTATTCCTTAAAAATTATTCCTGCAGCAAAACACTTATCAACAAAGCACTTAAATTAACAGTTTCAAAAATATTTACAAATCTGAAGATGTAATCATTGTAAGTAGCTCACCAAAGTTCTTTTGTGTTGTACATATATATGCCAAATATTTTAATAAATGTCTTCAATAGATCTCCCAAAGACTGAGCAAATTAGTGGTGCAAATAACTGGACTACACAGAGCAGATCCTAAACTGCCTAGTCATGAAGTAATTGTTAGCGTGGCAGTAAGGATTAAAGCAATTGGTTACAAGTAGTCTCAACTCCTTTAGGTTACAGGGTGAAACACTGGAGTCCTGGTAAGGCCACTGTCACAGACCACTACAAAAAGTGACTGCAACTCGGATTTGATTCAATTATATTATCCATGACTCAGTGAGTAACACTTTTGTCTATGAGTCAGAAGGTTGTGAGTGCCGTCATAGGATCGTAACAAAATAGAAGAAGGAGTAAGAGTCGGCCATTCAGCCCATCAAGCCTGCTCCACTATTCTGTGAGATCATAGCTGATCTGAATGTAACGCTTACTCCATTTACTTGCTGTCCCCTATTATATTTTACTCCCTTGCAGGTCAAATTCTGTCAAACTCAGCCGTAAATATATTCAATGATTCAGCATCCACTGCTCTCTGTGAAAGAGAATTCTGAAGACTAACAACCTTTATCTTTAAATTGTACCCCGAATTCTAGATTCCCCTAGGAGAGGAAACATCCCTTCAGCTTTAACCCTTTTAATAAGATCACTTCAAATTCTTCTAAATTTTAAGAGTATAGTCCCAACCTGTTCAACTTTTACTCATAAGACATCCCACGAATCAACTGAGTGAACCTTCTCTAAGCTGCTTCCAATGTTAAGTATATCCTTCCTTAAGTAAGGAAACTCATTGTGTGCAGTGTTCTATATTCAGTCTTGTGCATTAATATGCTACAAAGTTATAGCAAAAGTCCCACTGTACAGACATAAGCACATAATCCAGGCTAACACTCCTAGTCCAGAACTGAGGGGGTGTTAAACTGTTAGAAGAATATCTCTGGGATGCAATGGCAAGACCCTATCTCCCTTCTCAGGTGGATGTAATAGATTCTGCTGCAAATTTTTCAAAGAGGAGCAGGTAAGTTCCCCACAGTGTCCTGGCCAATATGTATCTCTGAACCATCATCATTAAGGTAGGCACATTGTTTGGTTATTAATGCAATGCAGTTTGGGGGACGTTGCAGTGTGTAATTTAGCTGCAACGTGACCACACTTCAATATATGGTATAAATGGCCATCTTGCTGCCTGATGGTATGGCAACGATGGTTGCTGTCTGTATTTGTGCAGTAGGTGCTGGTGACTGCATGAGTTTGCAGCCTTCACCTAGGCTTTAATTTAGCCGTAAAACAATGATGGGTTGTGCAATCACAAGGGGATGTCCCTGGCTGTGATAAAGAAAGCTTCGACTAATCATGGGGTTGATGTGAGAAACTCCAGTCAGTTGAAGTGGTAAAAATTATGAGGAAATTAGCAGACCGGAAACAATCAGTGAAGAAAACAGCAGCAAAGAAATTGAAAGTTGAAGTGGCAAAACCTGAAGTGAGGACAACTCTCTGAAGAGAGCTGAACTCAATGATCCTTGTCCCCTGGCTGGGGTCATTCTCCATAGGGATCATTTCAAATTAATTCAACATCCAATCTGTCAAATCCTCTTTTTTTTTCATCAGATGTGTAATAGGTATTTCACTTGGCCTCTTTGTGAATCTGCACTCTTTGTGCCACCTAGAGGTGATGTTTACATGATTCACAGCCTTCAAAAAACATATTTCAATAAGTTGTAAAGTGCATGGGATTCCCTGAGGTTTGAATGGATCTATAAGAATGCTCATCTGTCTTTTTATATATAACCAATTACCAACTCAAACTGGACGGAGGGGCAGAAATCTAACAGAAACAAAATGAAGAAACAATATTGGTTATGGAATAGTCACATTAGCTGAGAACTGTTCTGAAATCAACAATTATAAAGTTGTTGCAACTGTGAAAATAATCAAATTCAACTGACTATTGTAGAATAATCTTTAAAAGATAGGTTGATTTGTGTTGAAACTCTCATTGCTCAGAGAAAAATATCCTTTGGATGAAAGGCCACAAAATGGATATCACAAAAAGTGCATATCTCTTGCTTTGGAGCTATTAAGATAGGAGCTATATTCCATCATGTAGGGGTTACCTGAACACAAAGCTCCATATAGGAACTGGTGTTCCAATGTTACACAATTCTAAATCATTGTTTAAAGAAGTGACTCCTCAAATAACCCATTGTTACCTTTCAATCATGTTAGTGGCACTTACATTTTAAATAGAAACACTACAAAGTCACTGAGATAAGGCAAAAATAAGAAACTTTAAACTTTATCAATAATCTTATAAACATAGCATTTACAAAATAGAAATAGGCCATTCAGCCCAACTAGTCTACATTGATGTTTGTGCTCCACATGAGATTTCTCCTACCTCTACTTCATCTCATCCTCTCAATATGCTCTTTTGTCTGAACAAAAAGACCTTGGAGTACAGGTTCATAGTTCCTTGAAAGTAGAGTCCCAGGTAGACAGGATAGTGAAGAAGGTGTTTGGTACACTTGCCTTTATTGGGCAGTGCACTGAGTATGGGATTTGGGAGGTCATGTTGCGGCTGTACAGTACATTGGTTAGGCCACTTTTGGAATACTGCATGCAATTCTGGTCTCCCTGCTATTGGAAGGATGTTGTGAAACTTGAAAGGGTTCAGAAAAGATTTACAAGGATGTTGCCAGGTTTGGAGGGTTTGAGCTATAAGGAGAGGCTGAATAGGCTGGAGCTATTTTCCCTGGAGCATCAGAGGCTGAGGGGTGACACTATAGAGGTTTATAAAATCATCAGGGGCATGGATAGGGTGAGCAGCCAAGATCCTTTCCCTGGGTTAGGGAAATCCAAAACTAGAGGGCATAGGTTTAAGGTGAGAGGGCAAAGATTTAAAAGCGACCTAAGGTGCAACTTTTTCACGCAGAGGGTGGTGCATGTATGGAATGTGCTGCCAGAGGAAGTGGTAGAGGCTGGTACAATTACAATGTTTACTTGGCGTCTGGATGGGTATATAAATAGGAAGGATTTAGAGGGATATGGGCCAAATGCTGGCAAATGAGACTAGATTCATTTAGGATATCTGGTCGCCATGGTTTGTTTCCATGCTGTACAGCTTCATGACTCTGTGATTGGGTACTTCGACAGCCTGCAGACAACAGGCTGGGAAACCCCAGTGAAAGTATGCAGCAATCATTTGCAATGCCACGGTACAGTGAGAGAGGTCAATTCTATCAGCAAGGCCTAATCAAAGTCAACTTCATCGCTGACTACAAACTACAACCCAATGTCAATCGTATATTATTGTTCTACAGTTAGACAACAGTGCCCCCTACATGTCAACTTTTTGCTGTCATGTGAGATGGATTACTCAAGTAATTTGCTGAGAGATGCCAGAATTATTGTATTCTCACAAGTTATAAGGGACACCTTCTTTTCAATCTGCAGCATACATCAAATCAGAAATTGTTGTTCTGATACTTGGAAAGCAAGAGCAGTCTGTTGTGATTTTTATATTAAAGAAGCATCATGTCTGTGTTGAGGCCTCAACAACTTGGGTTACAGTATAGAAGGTCACATCTCCGAACTTTATCGATGATGCACAGTTGGGTTTCCTCAGTAAGCAGTGTTGATGGAAGGGTAAGATTACAAAATGATACTGGTAGGTCAAGTGAAGGCTGGGCAAAACTGTAGGCAAATTTGAGGTCAACCATTTTAGAGCTAAATAAAAGCATAAACAGAATACTTGCTAAATGGTGAAAAGCTAGAAACAGTGGAGGTGCAGACACATACCTGAGCAGAAAAGGGAAATCATGAAAAAGGTGCAGAAATGCTGGCCATTGCATGTACAGAACTAGAATACAAAGCCCTAATGAAACCACAGTTGGAGAATGGTGAGCACCACACCTTAGAAACAATATATTGGCCTTGGAACAAGTGCAGCGTAGATTCTTTTGGGAGAGCATGGCGAATCTGTTTGAGCAGATGGGCAGGAAGTCAACATCCATATCATTTCTTCAAGGGTCGAAGGTCCTAACACCATATTTAAATACTACCTAGAAAGGCATCCCTTCTCTGCAAGCCTGAAGCATCAATTAATCTCTTGGAGTTAATGCCAGCAGGTGAACATTCTGGCTGTACCTCCCTTCCCTTCGCAACCTGCCTCCCTTGGCCAGACAGACTTTGAGTCTTGGCCAGCTTCCTTGACCCATGTTTGTTACACTCCAGCAGCCGTCCTTTCCTCCCTCAGTCATCCTCCATGCCCTGTGCACCTTGGACTATTGACACTAAATAACAATCAAAGATAAATATTGCCCAAAGAGGATGAGCCAACAGCTACTCCCTCCAAAGTCCAGCAAGTACAATGTTATACCTGAGATAACAAGGTGTAGAGCTGGATGAACACAGCAGGCCAAGCAGCATCAGAGGAGCAGGAAGGCTGACGTTTCGGGCCTAGACCCTCCTTCAGAAAAATGTTATACCTGCTGCACGTCTCTTAGAAGCAATTAAGAATCAGAAGCAATCAGCTTGCTAAATCATGGAGAGTTTCATTAGGGAATGGAACTTCATTCTGGTGAGCTGGCCCTTTATTGAGTACTCATGAGATACTCCAGATCATTATCAGCACCTTTATGGAGGCATATGAGAACACGGGTCTTACCCTAAACATTCGCAAGACAAAGGTCCTATATCAAGGTGGCCTGGCATTGCAGAGCATACGCATGATCATCAAGGTCCACAGGGAGGCCTTAGATAATGTTGACCACTTCCAATACCTCAGAAGTGTCCTGTTGGCCAAAGCAGCTATTGACGAAAAGATCCAGCACCACCTCCAGTGTGCTAGTGCAGCCTCTGGCCGCTTAAGGAAAAGGGTATTCTAGAGCAACAACTTCAGATTCTGGCTCTGAGATGTGGATTGTCTACAGCAGACACCATAAGACACTGGAGCAGTACCACATAGGCTGCCTGCGCAAGATCCTGTGAATCCACTGGGAAGAAAGATATTCCAACACCAGCATCGAGGCACTGACCACCCCTGACCAGCTACAATGGGCTGGGCACTTTGTTTGCATGACCGACACAAGACTTCCCAAGCAGGAGCTCTATTCTCAGCTTCGAAACAGCAGGAAAGCCCCAGGTGGACGGAGGAAGTACTTCAGTGATACTCTCAAGGTCTCACTGGTGAAGTGCAGCATTCCCATAGACACCTGGGAATCACTGGTCCAAGACCATCCAAAGTGGAGGAGGAGCATCCAGGAAGACTTCGAGCACCTCAAGACTTGCCGTTGAGAAAAAATGGAAGCCAGGCGAAAACAGCGCGCTGCCACACCAATGCCCAACCCACCCCTTCCCATGACCACCACCTGATCTAAGTGTAACAGAACCTGCAGTAGCCTCTTGGTCTGTACAGCCACCTACAGTCTCACCCTGACAGCGAAAGAGACGTCCTCGCCTGCAAGGGACCACTGATGAAACTCATGAGATGGAAACATGCGAAAAGGGACTCCCGATGCTTGCCATTGAAAAGCTGAATGCACCTTTGAAGATCCAAGAATTTAATTGCAAACTTTCTTCCCAGCTGCTGAACCTGATTTTTGGCCTCTGCGCAATGAAGTTCCTGTGCTCCGCTTGATTCTCACTCCCAGGAGCAGCACAAAACTCCACTCCTGGCCTCCAAGGGTTAAATTACCAGAAGACTGTGGATACACTACTGTGGCATTCCCAGGAATTTAGAAATTTCTGTTGTTTGGGCAGTCTAGGATTGGGCGGAGGGGGAAGAGGCAATGATATAAAAATTAAAGCCAGCTTTTTAAGGTCTTTTATTTTGAAAAGCTACTTGAGGTTTGGCATTCTCTTCTGCAACTGAAAGTTGATGCTAGATCAGTTGTAGATAGATTTTTGTTAACCAAAGGAATTAGGGCTGTGAGTAAAGTTGGGATGAAGTTAAGTCACAGATGAATGAATGGTAGACCAGGCTCTGAAGGCCGAATGGTCTCCAACTTTTACCAGGTCCCTAAGGAGGACAGACCCAGCATTCCAATCTCTCCATATAGTTGCAAATTTAAGCTTTGGATAAATACTTGCAGAGAAAAGATTTACATGACCATGGGGAAAGAGTAGAATGGAACTAATTGGGTAGCTCTACCATTCGGCACAATAGGCCAAATGGCTTTGTTCTGTCTCGGTCATTCTCTAATATTAAGGACAAGGACTCACTGAATTGATGGATATTGCAGTAAAACTCCTTTATAGAGTTAATGAGCAAAAAATTCCAATATTTTAGCCTGCAGTTATTAAGTACCTCAGGTGAAAAGGCATATTGGGAAGAATCCATTTTCCTGTGATTTCATTGTGAAAGCTCCCTGTAAAGGGCCAAGGTCAAGTTTGTTAAGAATTACATAGGAAAGGAAACATTGAGACAAATCCTAGTATTTGTCTGAGGTGAGGCCAGACTTTTCACTACCTTCTTCTCCTATGTTGAGCTTTCAATCACATGTTCACATCATCACTAAGCCAAACTATTTTCACCTTTGTTAGTTTTTTCAGAAACACACCTCAGCTCATCTGCTGCTCAAACCTACATCCATGTCTTCGTAGGAACATGAGTACAGGATTGGGCTATTCAGCCTATTCAGCTTGCTCTGCTATTCACTAGATCATGGCTGATCATCCACCTTAATGCCACTTTCCCACACTAACCTTGATATCCTTAGTAACTAAAAAAATCTACCTGTGTTGAACATGCTCAATAATTGAGTTTCTACAGTCCCTTGGGTATAGAATTCCAAAGGTTCACCACCCTCTGAGTGAAGAAATTCCCCTTATTTCAGACTTCAATGGCCTGCCCTTTATCCAGAGATTATATCCTTTGCTTTTAGACTTACCAATCATGGAAACATCTTACCTACAAGTGCCCTGTCATGCCCCAATAAGAATTTTGTAAGTTAGATCATTCTTTAAAACTCTACAGAATGCAAACTCAGTCTCCTCCATCCCTCCTCGTAAAGTAATCCCACCATCCCAGAGATTAATCTGGTGAACCTCCATTGCACTCCCTTATTACCTCTACACTTGACTATTCCAACATACTCCCAGCTGGTCTCCCACATTCTACCCTCTGTTAATTTGGAGTCACCCAAAACTCTGCTGCCAATGTCCTGACACTGAGTCCCATTCATCTATCTTCCTTGTGCTCACTAATATCAAAGGTTTTTGGATAGGCAAAGCCTCAATCTTACAACTCTCATTCTTGTTTTCAAATTCCTCCAATCTCTCACCCATCCCTTTTTCTGTAATCTTCTCTAGCTCTACAATCCTCCACATATATGTGCACCTCTAATTCTGACATCCCATTTTAATTGTTCCAATATTGGTGATCATGCCTTCAGTTGCTGAGCTCTAGAATTTCCTCCCTAAATCCCTCTGCCACTCTCTCCTCCTTTAAAGATGCTCCTTAAATCATACCTCATTGACAAGCTTTTAGTCACCTCTCAGAATGTCGCCCTATATGGTTTAGTGTCTTATTTTGTTTCAAAATATTCCTGTAAAGCACCTGATATTTTATTGCATTAAGGGTGCTATATAAACAATAAATTGTCATAAAGTGGCAGCTAGACAACGTCAAGTTTGTGTTTTGAAGTCTGTTGGTAGGAGGAGAAAGGGATGTCTGAGGGAGGTAAGGAATTGTAACATTCTGAGCTCCCAAGAATGAATGAGTTAGAAAAGTTACATCTTGTTGGAATTTTTTACAATTCCAACAGTTTCATGGATACTTTTACTAATACCAATAAAATTCTAGGAGTTTATTTATACTAATTTTGAACTGAATTCAACATTTCAACTTGCTCCAATAGAATTTAACTCTTTCCCTTTACATTTGTATGCCATTTTCATACATTTTCCCATGTCACTGTATCTGAGTCCACTAAGATAACCACAACACCACTACAATCAGACTTGATCCCAATTGTCCATTTCATTTGGCCAGCTTGAGCATAGAGCACATTCTTCACAGTAAATCTAGGCCAGGTGCACTTTACGGAGTTAGAGCTCACTAAGGCTGATTGCAATATTCAACTAAAACTCTAACACAAGCTTGTGCTAAAGCACTTTATCCCTGCCTATAAGGTCAGCCAGAAGCAAACTTACATTGCATTATGAGTAAGGATTTGAAGACAGAAAACTAGGCCAGATTTTTCAGCTGCCAATTGCCAGTAGCTGTCTAAGTCCCTACCCTCCTCTGCTCTGACATTCTTGATGGTTCTATGTGTATGTAGTCACTGTCTTGTGGAAGTAACTGAAAAATGAGCTAAGCTGATCAATACTTCACTTTCCTTCAAGGTTGTGATTCTAATTAAAACTACAGTAATGTATCAGTAAATTTTACATATCCAACTAACGTTACCTATGTGAAGCATTTTGCATCTGTGCTTTAATGAAAAGTCAACAAGTTATGTATTATTGTAGACAGAACTATCTCAAATCCTACTACTCTGCTGTGAGAGAAGAAAACCTTTCTTTGCTGGATTTACACTACTCCACCTGATTATCAGAGTGTCTCAGGTTCAAGTGCAGTTCAACTTGCTTTCCAGTAATAATGGTGTAAAAAAAGTCAATCTTTCTGACAACACATCTATTAACCAGTACACAGGCAGGTACTGAAACCCATGTAAAAAAGAACTGGGACAGAATAAAATTAAAAAGCTAAACTGTTCAAGGGTGACATTAGCAAAAGCTACATCACACAAAGCCAAGTGGAAATCTGCTGGAACTCTCCGTAAATTTGTCCACTGGCCAGTGTTAAACAGACAAATTACAATGCACGATACATCAATGGAGAATATCCGTACAATGGTTACTTGAGAGCAAGGGCAATAATCCATGTTGGCAAAATGTTCTAATTTGATTAATGTCTTTCCTTCAAGGTTTTTTTTGTTGGAGTGCCCTGCAAAGGGGCTGTTAATTGACTAATTTGTTAGTTTCTTTCATTGGTTACTGAAAGTTTTTTTTTATATAAAAAAGACACAATGGAGTCATCTTCATTTCCATCAGATATTTGGTATAAAGCATGCAGCAATCCAATGCAAAAGAAAGTTACAATGGCTCACGGACTCCCAGGCAACCTGTATTTTTGCACACTTGAGGCTGTTTTATATGTATACGCGTTGAATTAGATTGTAGCCTCTTTGAAAAAGGAGCTGCTTCTTAAAATGTTTTCACTTTAGCTTCATACTCCTGATTTTTTGCCACATGGTGCACAGTAGGGAGAAGGAGGAGTGCGAGTAGATCAGAGGACATCGTGTGGGTCTGCTTCTGGGTCTGGCCAAGGCAAGCATTAACTGGTCCAGGCAGTGGGTGTTTGGGGAGTCATCAGACCCAATTGCTTGGCTGTCTTCCATGGTAATGTTCACACCTAGTTTTCCCTAAAGAGTGAGCATGTCCTGTCCATTAGTGCACTTGAGGCCTTCCTCTACTAATGCACTGCAGAAGCTGAAGTGCATTTTCTTCACTCAATGACATCTTAATTTAATTAAGGTTCCTTTAAAGGTTTTTTTGTTACAATGCACCTTCACGGAACTATCAATTTATTCGCATTTTTCATTTACTCAAAGACATATGAAGAGACACGTAAGTTTTGTGGCTCTGTGACTGCACATTGGTTAGTGCTCTACATTATGGCTGCAGCAAGCCTACATCTCAGGAAATATCAGAAACTTGAAACATTGAATCTGTTTCTCTTTCCAAAGGTGCTGCTAGGCCTCCTGTGTATGTCCACAGGATAACATACTAGAACAGCTGTAGAGTTCATGATACAGATGGCATGATTCCTAATCTGCTGATGTGAAATCAAATCCAGTGTGGTAGCTAGTGATTTAAATATATAAATAGTTATTGACAATGATGTGCGTAGTAGAGTTAGGAGCTATACACACAAAACACTTCACTTTAAGAATAAATCTAAAACTGAGTGAAATTTGAATTCTGATCAGCTCCTTCACTACCTTGCTGCCAAGAAGTTAACTGCCTGGTTAATTCAAGACTTTACAACTGAGATTGTTAGACTCTGCTTAAGCAAAAGAATAGTGAGGATGATGGAACTGAGACAGGCAGATAGATTCAAGATTAAGACCAGTAAGGATCTCACTTAATCGTGGCTGAATGGCATTCTTATGTTTCTACGTTCCAGGATATTCTTGATGAAAAACCTGAAGGAAATGCAAAGAGAAAATCATTTGAGGAAGGGAGACCAACTGACTAGCCAAAGCACAAGAGCAGGAAGATTTTCCACAATACGTCTGAAAACTAAACATAAAATATTTGTGAACAGATTGTGTTTTCATAGAATTCAATCATGGAACAGTAAAAACACAGAAGGAGGTCATTTGGCCTGTTGCATCCTTGCCAGCTCTCTGTAAGACTTGCTCAGCTAATCCAGCTCCCCTGCTTGTAGTTCTGTAATTTACTGATTAGTAAATAACAAATAGGTGGCAGTATTGAAGACATGTGCTGCTAAACCAGTTGTCACACCCTTGCCAAGTCATTTTAGTAAAAACACAACGTTGGTATCTACCTAGGAATGTAGAAAAACAAAGATATAGGATAAATCCAACTTGGCATTTACAATCCCTATCTATGTTCTACCATGCAAAAAGAGTTGGAAGTGCTCACCAAGATGGCAAATGGCACTAACTCAATAATAACCTGCTCATGAAGTGAGTTTGACAATTGAGTTCTCACTTAGTTTAGGTTCTGTCAGGCCACTCAGCTCCTGACCTTAATACAGCCTTGGTCTATTCGTGGACAAAAGAGTTGAACTCCATTGGTGAGGTGAAAGTAACTGCCCTTCAAAACAGCATTTGACTGATTGTGATATCAAGAAGCCATAACACTACTGGAGTCAATGGGAATCAGGGATAAAACTATCTGTTGGTTGGAATCATACTTATCACAAAAGAAAGCGGTTATGGTTGTTCAAAGTCTTAGCTCCAGGACATCTCTGCAGGAGCTCCTCAGATAGTGTCCTAGGCCCGACCATCTTCAGCTGCTTCCTCAATAATCTTCCCTCCATCACAAGGTGGGAAGTGGGAATATTCACTGATGACTGCATAATGTTCACCACCATTCATGACTCCTCAGCTACCTAAGCAGTCTGTGTCCATATGTAGCATGAGCTAAACAACAAATCGAGTTCTTGTAAACGCCTTATCAGACACAAGGAGGGAAACAGAAAGTGACAAAAATGAAAGACGCAGACAGAAATTTGGTTTTTGAGAAGAGCAGAACTTCAAGGTAAGGCACTCCCAGAACAGCAGAGTGATCTGGGAATCCTCATTTATGAATCACAAAAAGAGAGCATCCAAGTTCAATAGGTTATAGGGAAGACAAATGGCATATTGGCCTTTATCTGAAAAGGAATGCATTATAAAAGTGGGGATGTTTTGCTAAAATTATATAAGGCACTAGTCAGACCACAGCTGGAACACTGAACAGTTTTGGGCTCCTTATTTGAGGAAAGATATATTGGCATTGGAGACAGTCCAGAAAAGGTTCACTCAGCTGATACCAGATATGGAGGGACTGTTTTATAAGAAGATTTTGAGTAGGTTAGGCCTGTACTCAATGGAGTTTAGAAGAATGGAGAGTGGCCTTATTGAAACACACAAGATTTTTAGTGTACATATAGAAAGGTCAATTCTCCTTGTGGGAGAGTCTAGGACCAGAATGCATAATCTCAGAATAAAGGGATCACACATATAAGGCAAAGTTGAGGAAGAATTTCTTCTCTCAGACAGTAGTGAATCTGCAGAATTCTTTATTACAGAGACCTGTCGAGACTGGGGTCATTAAGTATATTCAAGACTGAGAAATAGATTTTTAGTCAGTAAGGGAATCAAGGGTTATAGGGAAAAAGCAGAAAAGTATAGTTGAGGATTATCAGATCAGCCATGATCTCATTGAATGTTGGAACAGATTCTGTGGGCTGAATTGCCTCCTTTGTCTTATGGGCTTATCTCATTCAACTATCCAGATCTCCATACTTCTCCATTCTGGCCTTTTGCATTTCTGCAATTTTAATTGCTCCACCATTGGCCTACATGCCTTTGACAGCCTAGCTCCTAAGTCTGGAAACCGTTCGTAAACTCACTTTTTCCTTTTGTTGCTAATTAAGGTCACATTTTGGTCACTTATTCTATGGCCCATTGCAACATTTTATTTAATATTGTTTTGTGAATTACTTTGGGATGGTTTTCTGTGTAAAATATACTATACAAAGACTGTTGAACCTCCAGTGGTACAACAAGGGATATTAATGTGTTGACTCCCATTCCTGTAACATTGATGAACAGATGACTTCATTGTACTTTCAACTTCTAGGCTGGTGAAGAGATTGGTTTGAAACAGATATATTTATCTGGCACAGCTAGTTCTTTCCAAATTTATTTCACATATTTAAAAAGTAACTATAACTATTGTAATGTTATTTTGATATCTTTAGTTGAAAACACAATAATGTCATTGTAATTGTTATGTATACAAAGAAAATATATTCCAAGATTTCTTCAACTAATTGGCTGTATTGATGGTACCTATTTCATGGGATTGTGAAGTTTTTTAATTACATTAACAATTTGTATTCATTTACCACCATTATATTGTAAAACATCCCACTGTAAATCACATTGGAGAAGGAGTTATCAAATAAAATTTGACCACAAACCACACAAGGGGACATTAGGAGAGATGATTATCTCTAAAAGAGATAGGTTTTAAGGAAGATCTTAAATAGGAGAGAGAAAGAAGTAGAGGCAGAGAGGTTTACGGAAGGAATTCTGGAACCCAGGATCAAGGCAGCTGAAGGGATGGCTTTTGGAATGATTAAATCACAGTGGGTACAAAAAAAAGAGCATACAATATTATTCATTGGAAAATTGTGGATCAAAAGACCTGCAATACCATTCAATAAATTTAAAACAGAGCCAATTATACAGCTATTCCATTCCCCCAGTGTGAATATTTTGTTTACTTTTATATAATCTTATGAAACCCACTTTTAAATTGTAATATATTTTTATTGAATAAATTGTACTAAGCAAATTGCAGTCATGATAGGTAGCTGGGATTAAGACACAGATGAGCTGTGATCAACTTGAATTGTACATCAGGCTTGATGCACTGAATTGATGCATCCTGTTCCTACATAAGAAACTACAATATTCGAAACACATTAAAGCATTGTTTACCTGAGCATTAGTCAGGCAGTGCACTCCTAAATTAAGAACTACCTGACATATCCTACTTGTATTTCTGGGTTCAATTAATTACTAAAGACCTAGTGTTACGTGGATGCAGATCCCCCTATCTGTACAGATCTGCACCCAGAATTATGGGCAAAAAATAGCTCCTTGTTCAAGGGTGCATTAGAGTCTCGTATGTGGGTCTGATTTTAACACAGTCAAAACCCATTTATTTATTGCTGCTCCTTGTAGCAAATCCTGCTAGAGGATCTGGTGTCATAGTTCCATGTTGGTCAGGGTCTTGCACCATCCTCGGACATTCACTGCCACTCATCTGCAACCATTCTGTGACCTCCATCATTCAACACTACGAACCAGCAATGGACTACAACCCTAGAACAGGCCATCACCCTCAAAACAACACAGGACTAAAACTAAGAAGAGACACAAGCTACAAGAGAAACTTGCTAAACTGATCACAACAACAAACCGGACACATGGATAAGAAACCTATCTAACAGACAACTCATAGAAACTGAGAAAGCCGTCCTATTATACAGACTAAAGTATAACAACAACGACGCAAACAGAACAGACTTCATGGCCACCCTGGAAACTACATTAAAAGACAACAGACTCATGGACAAAACACAACAAGCCATCCAACAAACTAATCCCCACACTAAGCTGAAAGAACGAATGAGACACCCTGAACACATCAGAGAGAAAAGCACTCGATAAACTCAAGGAAGACAAGAACATTATAATCCTACCACCAGACAAAGGGCGCATGACCGTCATTATGAACAAACCGGACTACATTGAGAAAGCACAGGCACTGCTCACAGATATAAACACTTACCAACAGGTGGCGATAGACCCAACACCACTGCGAGATAATAGGATCACCCAGACACTGAAGAGACTAAACGATGCAGGACAGATAACCAAGATGGACTCTATGTGAATGAAACCAGAAGGCATGAACACCCCCGCTTCTATGGACTTCCTAAAGTACACAAACCAGATATCTCCCTCAGACCCATTGTCTCCCTGCCAGGCAAACCTTCACACAAAGATAGTAAGAACTCCCGATGCTGGAGTCACAGATAACACAGTATGGAGCTGGAGGAGCATAGCAGCCCAGGCAGCATCAGAAGAGCAGGAAAGTTGATGTTTCGAGTTGGGACCTTTCTTCAGAAAAACACCTTCACACAAACTGGCTAAGGACCTACAACAGAGACTGAAACACCTGGTCGATGGATCACCCCATTCCATCCACTCAACCCAAGAATTCCTCAATACCCTCAAGAACTTAAAAATCAGTGATGACAAGATTATGACAACCCACTTGCCAAAGAAACACAGGCTACATTACTAGGGGAAGCAGGAAAGCAGAACAGCAGCTCCATCAGCAATGACAACAATACTCAAACTACTAGACCTGTGCCTCATCACACACTTTGTCTTTAATGGTCAAGTATATAAACAGATCAGTGACACACCCATGGGGTCACCCATCTCAGGACTCATTGCAGAGGCAGTCATGCAAAGACTAGGACAACAAGTATTGCATGAGGTTTCTATTACTGCTGAAATTTCAGTGAAAGGGTCTTTCTAAATATTATTTTGACTCCTCTTTTGCAATATGAGAGTCAGTATGGGTTCCTGCCACTTTCATGTGATACCATGTCATTAACATAATTCCTTAATTAGTCTGTGAAGATTTCTTTATGAAGTTGTGAGCTTTTACCTAGTTAATTTATTTGTGATGTTTTATACTCCTTTCATCTCTTCCTTACTCTTTCAGTCTTCAAAGAATGCTTTGTTAAAGCTTTATCGGTAATGATATTTTGTTTTTTAATCTGAATATTCCTCTCATCTCTCCCTTAATCTTGCAATCTTATATTAATCCTTCATTAAATATTTATCAGTAAAGATTTTTAATTTGTCTGGGGGGTTGTCTTCATGAGTGTTCTTATCCTGGTTTCTAATGGTATTCATGTGATAAGCATTTTTACTATTTTTATCAGTTAAATGGTTTCACTACTTCTCTGTAATTAACATTTACTTTCACACACAGATGACTTTCCAGTCCTCTGTTGTAGTGATTAAACTATTGTTTATACTTTTTTTGTGTCTGTGCCAAGCACAAGTTTAATTAATATTAGACACCAAACACATACATGTCCCCTTTTAGGTATGTCCTTTTCCTGCTGGCTGTGATGGAGTTTTTCATGGCTAGTCCCTACAAGAATCTTTATTTTTAAACATTTTGATATCAATATCTGTTCTACCTAATTAATTATACTTACTTCTTAATCAAACCTAAGTGTCTCACCAATGTTATTACAGGGGACCTCAATCCCATGTTCAGAGCAATGGGCGTTATTCAAAAAAGAAACAGAGTGCAAGGCCAGAGATAGTAGGAACTGCAGATGCTGGAGAATCTGAGATAACAAGAGCTGGATGAACACAGCAGGCCAAGCAGCATCAGAGGAGAAGGGTCTAGGCCCGA